>NW_024467090.1:884011-1114448 GCF_017591425.1 Ochotona curzoniae
TATGCGGCAGCCACCCAAGCACTTGGATTATCTGCTGCTGCTTTTCCTAGGCACATGAACAAGGAACTGAATCGGAGCAGAGTGAGCTAAACCCAGGCCAGCACATGTGGGATGCCCGCAGTGCAGGCAGCACGCCCTCCTGGAAGGGCGTTCACAGTGCAGCTTCTGTGAATGCCTCCTGGATGCATGTGACGTTTAAGTTAAGCTGCCTTTGGCTGGCAGCTGCTCCATATTTTATGTTGTGTATACTCATGTGTCCTATGCTTTTCTCTGGTGTTCTCAGAGAGGGACAGTCGTGGCTTTTGTCGTCAGGATCCTCAGACATCTGCAGGTGCTTGTCCACAAACTACATGACACCAAAAAGCTACTGGCGTTTTTTTCTCGATTTCATGTTTTTGCTACACTCACTGTCTGAAGGGGCAGTTGGGATCACTTTTCTATGAGACACCTGTTCTTCGTGCTTTTAAAAGTATTTCTGGATGTCTGACCCTGGGTGTGACTCGTCTTTATAAGAAAAGTTCCAGATGGAAACAGCTGTGAGAGTCTGACATTCATAGCAAGCCCCTAGTTAGACTGCGTGGGAGCTCACTGATAGCTCGAGCTGACTTCAGGTTGGGGGTTCACGCATGTCTGGATTAGAGACTGACCGGCTTGGCCCATCCTGTGGGATCATTTGCTCCTCTCCTCAGAAATGTGTTTTTAATACTAGCTTTATCCCCAAGTACCCATTCCTCTGAATTTGTTTGTACATTTGAGACCAGTAACAATCAAACTACTTTTTTCCGTCTTCGAGATAAGAAAGCTGTTTCTCCACTGTCATCACTTCAGTCACTGGTTGTCACTCTTTGAGTTCTTGCATTCTTGTGGTCACTGCTGTCCCCTCTGGTTCTTGTTGAGGGCTGCTGGAATGTGCCTGGGACCAGATGTGACGAGGAAAGTGTCTCATTGTCCAGTGGTGATCTAACAAGAGATGTCTCATTTTCATTTCAAACCATCTACAGAAATGAAACTCTATACTGCAAGCAACTGATGCCCCTATCTTGATTTTATGCATGTGCCTCCACTTAAAAAGTAAAATATGTTTGATTCTTAGCATGCTGGACTATGACACAGAGAACCTGAACTCTGAAGAAATCTATAGTTCCCTGCGTGGAGTCACGGAAGCCATCGAAAAGTTTAGTTTCCGAAGCCAAGAGGATCTGAATGAGCCAATTAAACGAGACGGCAGAAAGGACTGTGACAGTGTGAGTACCCCCACAGACGGGCCGCTGTGCACCGCGGCCTCGGCGCTTACTTAGGATAGTTTGACTTGATTCTTCAAATTATCTCAAGTTTTTTTTTAACCCATTATTCTTTTATAAACAATTTTTCTCTTTATAATAGTAATAGAATTTTAGAAACCATAAATGAAAACAAAGCCATTCCACCCAGAGAAAATCTACTAAGATTCTGTCCATACCCTTTTCAGCTTTAATTTGCTTAATTTACATCTTAGTTCCTCCTGGGTGATCTTTTGAACATCCCAGTCCTCCCACTGGGTCTGTAGGTCCTTTAAGAAGAAAAGTAGAAGACCAGGGCCCTAAGTGCCAGTGCTGGCAGCAGTGTTACCCCCAGTGGCCCAAGGCGGGAGCAGCCTGGGGTCTCACATGTGCTGCACCCTGAGAAACCTTGGAGGATTGGAGCAAGGGAGGCCAGCCAGTCACCGAGGGCAGGTATTTTATATTTTGCTGTGTATGAAATCTCTGCCTTATGCAAATTCGAAGGCATACAACGGAATAGAGGCTCTTGGGGCTGAGAGAAGAGGGGAGGGAGTTACCACTCAGCAAGAGCAGAAATTCTGTTGGGGATGTTGAGAAAGCTTTGGGCGTACAGAGCAGGGGGCTGTGTGTTCAGCACATGGTTGTGTTCTTGGGAAAGCACAGTGTGCCATCAGCAGCCCCAGTAAACAGTTTGCTTTAGGAGTTACCAGGACGCCCTGGGTCCTGGAGATGTTTCTGCCATCGCTGTGCAGACGCAGGCCTGGGGCAAGAGGGTCTTGTCCTGCCTCATTGCCAGCGGTGAGCCAGTGCTGCCCTGCAGAGGAGAGGGCGCCAGGAGCAAAAGGGTTCAGGGGCTCGAGTGTTGTTAAAGACAGCACTCAGAGCATGCAGGAGAAAGCTTCCAGAAGCACTGAGAACCTGCTCCTTGATACATAGGGAGTTAGAAATACTCCCAAGGACGGCCTGCCTGGGAGGCACTGCACTCTCCGTGGTCCAAGATGAAGAAGTGCTGTGTCTTTCCCTGCCTGAGGGGCACGTGCGAGGACACCAGGAAGTGGCGTGCTCCAGCATGTGTGTCAGGTCGGGCAGGCAGGCCTCAGCTGCAGGAAACTCTGCCTTCCCTTCTAAAGGGACTCCGGGATTTCTCCCTGATGCTATCAGCCCCTTGAGAAATGCGCAGTGGGCCGTGGAGTTGCAAACCAAAGCAGACGGGACACAGGTGTGGGGTCACCAGATGTGGTCCCCTGTGGGTCAGCTTGTGAATTGGGGATGTGCTGCCTTGTCAGTGTCCTGATGGCAGGTGACCCTCTCTGGTGGGTGTTATGGGAGGGACCGACACTGTGCTGTGCTCCAGGTGTCCCGCGATGGCGGAGCTGCGTCTCCTGCCACTGAAGGCCGGGGAGGCGGAGAAGTAGAAGGAGGCAGGACAGCGCTGGATAACAAGACCTCGCTCCTCAACACCCAGCCTCCGCGCGCCTTTCCCGGGCCACGTGCACGAGACTACAATCCTTTTCCCTATTCTGACACCATCAACACCTATGACAAGACAGCGCTAAAGGAGGCTGTGTTTGACGATGACATGGAGCAGCTTCGAGATGGTTTGTCTCTCCTTGTGTGACCTCCCCCGCCACCCCAGCACACACACAGTGCCTTCCATGTGCTGCCCCATCACATTAGCTCAGGTGCACTGGGCCAGTGCCAGGGTAGTGAACTTGCTCAGGAACTCTGCTGAGCATGGGGCAGGGGTGGGGCAGTAGTGGCACAACGGTGCAAAGGCCTCAGTGACCCTGGTTCCCCTGCTTGTGGAGACAGCCAGAAGTCACTGTCCCACTTTGGGTGGTGTCGACAGCGAGTCAGGGAGCAGGGAGCTCCTGGGACCCGCCCTCATAGCAGCTGCATGGCCACATCTTGTGGGGCCGCACATGGGACTGAGTTGCGTGCCATACCTGCCTGCCTCAGCTCAGCAGCAGGGGAGATTGTTCTCATTACAGAAGAAACAGGCTCAGGAAAGTTAGCTTGCATGCCCAGTATACAGTGGTTCATATGGAACACAGTTGGGCCAGCCCTCTGCAGACTCCTACGTGAAGACCAGTCAGCAACTTACTCATTTGCTGAATAAGTATATGTTGGTATGAGTGAATGTTTATCTAGAACTTGTTGGTTTTTCACCTCATTGTTATGGTCACATACCTTGGTTTATTCCAACTTGATGGTAATTTTTTAAAAATTACATAGATCTGTTTTGTTTGAAAACCTGTTTTTGAAGTTTTGGTGAAGATAGAACCGTAACTGGGGCCTCCAAACAGTTGACAGTCACATAGTTCCTGGTCTCAGAGCACACAGGGCCACCTTCTGAAGAAGCGGCCTTCTCCCGGGACTCCCCGGTGGTGGGCTGGTGCTGTGCAGTTCGTGCCAGGGTTACCCGTTCTGAAGGCATGGGTCTTCCTGCTGGTGCAGTTGGCACCTCTTCACCTTTGGCTCTCCACAAAGGTGGAATGGAGACAAGAGTGGTGCTTGTTACTTATTTGCCTCCTGTGTACTAAAAGGCTTAAAGAACAACACGGGGTGACAAGGGAAAATGACGAAGTTCTTTAACACCTCCAACTTCCTTGTGGGTTTGCTCGCCAGTCTTAGAGGCTAAAGAAATATGCACATAAGCATCTTAGTGGTTCCGTCTGGCTTGTGCTTCCACCATGCTCATGTAAAATGTCATCTTCGGAGTGGACCCCTTGTCAAAGGCCATGAGTCCCTGCGAGTGCTGCTACTTGAGGTCCGTGGACTAGCCCTGTGGGATTTGAGGTGACAGTTCTCGAACATACCCCACCCCGGCTACTATCTGCTCATTGTGCTCTGCATGGTGGAGCAGGAGACAGATGCTGCCCAGCTGTGGTGGCTGGAACATGTGTGCCCTGGAAGAGAGGGTGACAGTGTGGGCTAAGCAGAGGGACAGATTCTGCCCAGCTGTGATGGCCCGAACAATGTGTGCCCTGGCAGAGAGTGCCGGAGTCCAGCTCCAGCTGAGTTCGGAACTCGCGAAGGGTGCGTGGATGAGGCATAAAGAGGAAAGAAAGAGACGGACCACTAGGACTTCATGATCATAATGGACAGCGCACAAAAGCTGTCCGCTTTATTTATACAAAATCAGTCAAACTCTGGCCCAGACTTTTTACCTCATGGTCAAGTGGGTGTTTCTAAAGATAACTCTACCATAGTATTACCTAGAAGTTCCTGCTGCCAGTACCTAGAAGTTCCTGCTACAATTCTTATCCTACAATTCAATCTTGTATCACAAAGAAAAGGAGAACTTAAAGATCAAGGAAAGAATGAAAGCCTAAATACAGGTCCCTTGATTAGCATAGGTTCAATGGGGACAGCCAAGACAGTAGGAATAATAAAGGGCCCTTTTTGCAAGATATTGACCTCCAAGCTCAGGCTGAGCAAAAGGTTAACCTCACAATAGCAAATGCCAGGATGGATTAGAATTCTTCCACAGGGTGGTCCGGTGTCCATGCAAAAGAAGGTGGAGCTTAATTCAGGTGGTTGTAGAGACATCCGCTGGGCGGGCCCTGCGGAACAGCGGGAAATTCCTTGTGGCCCTGCCTGCAATGGAACACTCTTCACCCCCTCAAGTCCCTCATATCTACTGCACGGACCCCAACAAGAGAGGGTCGCAGTGTGAGCTGAGCAGAGACTGCTGCAGTGGCAGGGCCTGAGGCAAGCCATGGTAGAGCAAGGGCTACTGGAGGCCAGCGTCATCTTGTCTGTGTGAGGTAGGGGGAGAAGACGGCAGGGGGGACGGGCCCTGGGTATTGCTTCAGGGCTGCTGAGGGCATGGAGGCTTAGCCTGGACAGCAGTGCAGGAGGCAGCAATCACAGGTGCTGATCTCTGCCTTTTCCATTCGCCAGTGCCCATTGACCATTCCGACCTGGTGGCCGACCTTCTGAAAGAGCTGTCGAACCACAATGAGCGTGTGGAAGAGCGCAAGGGTGCCCTGCTGGAGCTGCTCAAGATCACACGGGAGGACAGCTTAGGCGTGTGGGAGGAGCACTTTAAGACCATCCTGCTGCTGCTGCTGGAGACGCTGGGTGACAAAGACGTGAGGCCCTGGGCCCTGGCGGGGGAGGGGAGGGTCGCTGCCAGCCGCAGCTCAGGGCGGTCTGCTCCAAGGGCTGGGCAGGGTTCCCTAGAGCCCTGCTGGCCTGGCACAGGGTCTTTGAGAATGCACTTCTGCCCATGTCTGGGATTTATTTCATGGGCGCTCAAGAAATGAGCCATTCATTTGTTCAAAGGCCCCCGTTTCATGCCCTGTTCCCTGGAATTCTGCCTCAGCACAGCCCACATGGGCTGCGGTCCCAGTAGTCTTGGTCAGTTGAGTGAGTGGTTCTGGAGCTTGAGACTTGTGCCATGAACTTCAAGGTGAAAAGGCTGCTTGGCACCAGGACAGGAGGCCTTGGCGACTTAGCCTGCTTCTGCCTGGGATGGGCTGCGTGTTGGAACCTGTGAGATTCTGCTCTGGAAGGGAACGTCTGCTGCCCATGCCCTGGCTTTGTGGGCAACAGAAACAATGGTGATGGACGTGTGGTCAGGAGCACAGGGCAGGGCCAGGAGGGCTGCCAGGAAGCTAAACCCAGAGCCAGGTGGCTGACTGTGCCCTGGGTCACGATGGGGGAGAAGGCAGGGAGTTTCCTGGCAGACTGGTTGCTTTCTGCTGCTCAGGATTCATGGTTTGGGTCAAGGGTAAAAGTAGAGCTAGAAGAACGATGCAGACAAGGTAAAGCTGGATGTTAGCTCGAGAAGCAGCTGGGCTGCCTTGGGCCCTGTCAGGAGGGACACAAAGTGATGTCATGTGGAGGGCAGGTGTGTTAGTGTGGGGACCAGACAGATAAGTGACAGTCGGGATGTCTTTCTCAGCTCCTTCCCTGAGATTAAGAGTATGTTAGCAATGGCCTTCCTGCAGGAGCCAGATTTTGCCTGACCCCTCAAGGTCTGGCAGACCCAGTGAGATGTGCAGGCAATCATAGGGTCAGGGTCAGCTGCTCGCTGCTTACCCTTGGGGCACATTTTATAGGATAGTCCTGTGAGGAGCTGAGGCTGCCGATGAAAAGGCATGGCCTCTAGCGCGGGCTTGTTCCAGAAGCCTTCATTGGACCCCTGTGAGGCGCTGGGTCCTTGGCATGCCCCTGTAGGGCATGGTCCCTGCCCTCTTGGAGTTTACTGTCTAAGCTCTGAGACCATGTGGCCTGTGCAGAGCCTTTGGGGTGTCCAGGGAATACTAGGGAATCCCAGATCAGTTGCACAGCCTTTCAGGGTGTGGCAGGTGCTATGTACTCTGTGGTCATGGCTTCTCCCTGTCTCATACCCAGCATTCCATCCGCGCACTAGCGCTCAGAGTTCTGCGGGAAATCCTGAGAAACCAGCCAGCAAGATTCAAAAACTACGCCGAGCTAACAATCATGAAGACTCTGGAAGCCCACAAAGACTCCCATAAAGAGGTGAGCACTCCCTGAGCCTGGGGTGCTAGGCAGTTGGGGCTCGGCGTGGGACCCCATAGAGAGCGAATGGTCCTTGCTGCCCTGTGGCAGGCCAGCAGTGCAGTCTGAGGCCAAAGCATGTCTCTGCTTCCTGACTCCCCGAGGCTCCCACAGGCAGCCCTCCAGCCTGTTGGTGGTCGGGGAGGTCTGATGATCTGGCGTGGAAGTGGAGGCTGGCTTGGGGATCGGCTAGGCTCAGAGACAGAGCTTGCTGGCACCAGAGCCCTGGACAGGCTCCTTCCACCTGTGAGCTCAGGGGCCTCTCAGAGTCTCCCGGCAGTGAGAGATCATCAGAGATACCTCTGGCCTGACGCTGTTGACAGTAGGTGCCAGCTGTCCTCCCTGTTCTCCCTGTGGGCTGCTGTCTGGAAAGAGGACACAGTCAGAGGCTGCCCACTGCACTCCTGCTGCCCCCGTGGCGCTGGGAGCTTGGCTGCCGGGTGGGCTCTGTCTGTTGCATGTGGCTGCCCGCAAAGGATAGGCCCTGTGGCAAGCAGCTGCAGTCGGTTTGGGCTGTCCACACCTTGGGTCAGAGCCCTGGCTGTGGTGCTGGCTCCACTCTCTGCTCAGCTGCCTGCTGATGTACATCCGGGGAGGTGGCCAATGACGACTAAGTACTTGGGTCCCTGCCATGCACTGGAGAGCCCCAGATGAAGTTCTGAGCCCCTGGCTTCATCCTGGCCCAGCCCCAGCTCTTCCAGGAGATGGGCTTTGTCTGTCAGTCTCTCTGCCTCTGTTCTTTATGTACAGAATAATCAGATATATATTTTAAAATTTCCTCTTTGAGTAAATAAAAGTAAATTGAGCACTGTGACTTTTTTAAAACTTTGTCAGAGGCCCCTGAGAATTATAAGTTATCATCTGTTGTCCATTTCCAGTTTTCTTGGAAGATCTCATTTTTCTTTTCTCTGTAAAATGAGAACTTGAAGAGAGATGGTTCTTAGTTAAGATGCCCGAGGGAAAAGAGCAGAGAATGTCTCCTGCTTTAAATGCACATGCCAGCAGGCTTCTGTAATCCCTGTGCCCAGGGGTACCCGGTTGCTGCCTCCTTCGCCTGCTGGGGCAGGTGCAGGAGGCCCTGCTCCAGGGTCAGTGTGTGGCAGGCCTGTCTGCTTTGTAGAGTTATACTTTGACCTTGACCATGCCGTAGCATGTTCTCTGCTAGAAGCTACTGACTCAGGTACCTGGAGGCTTAAGCTGCAGGTTCAGGTTTTAATTTTAAGGCTTATTTTTTATGTATTTGAAAGGCAGAGTTGCAGAGAGAAGAGAGACCGTGCTTCCATCCTCTGCTTCATCATTTCCAGGCCAAAATCTGGAGCCAGGAACTGCTTCTGGTTCTCCCATGTGTGGGTGTGAGGGCTCAGGTACTTGGGCCATCTTCTGCTGCTTTCCCAGGCACATTAGCAGGGAGCTGGGTCAGAAGTGGGGCAGCTGAGACCCACACTAGTGCCCGTGTGGGATGCCAGTGTCACAGGGCAGAGGGGCAGCCAGCCTCGCCACAGTGCTGCCTCCTAGTCTGTGCTATTTTAGCCAGTCTGTCTCATTCCTTGTTTTTGTTTTTGAGGTCAGAACGATGCAAGGTGCATGAGGTTTGTGCTGTAGCCATTGTGTTCCATGTTAAGAGGCATGCAATACTTCTCTGATAACTCCATCTTTTCATCATGCTCGTAGTTAGCACCCCAAACACAAATGGTAAAAGACCCAGTTGCCATGTGGCCATTTCAAGGCGTGGGTATGTCCCTCTGGGGGCGCTGTGCTCCGATGTCCTCGGGGAGCTCACAGGCTTGGGCATAGGAGGGCCCGGCGAGCTGTGAGAGAGCCAGGCACAGACGTCACTGCCACTCTGGCCAAAGAGCTGCACTGAAGGGACCCCGGGGCTGGCCAGGTCGGGGCTGCTGGGCCTCGGCTTTCCTCACCCGGTAGCCGGGGCCTTTAAAGGAGCAGCATGCATGGGACCTGCCTGTCACACTCCACAGCAGGCAGGTCTCCACAGCACACAGGCCAGCATGCCTTGCACACAGTGGAAGTCTCAGTGTCGGTTTCTCTAGTTGTCAGCTTAGTACTGTCTTGACAGACCCTGTTGGATGTGTAAACTTCGCTTTATTATCTGGCTCCTTTTCTGTCTTCTTACAGCATGTTTCACGGGGTGGATGTGGTCTATGGTTTTGTGGTCTATGGTTTTGGTGGCGCTTATAGATGCTGCTGAGGGCAGAGGTCTTGAACCTGAGCCCTTGCCTGCTCCTTTCATTTGGACTCTGCTGATCTAGAATCTGTTAGTCAGGCTGGTATGACTCTGCTGAACAACAGAGAGAGGATTAATGTGGCCAGAAGGTTCTGGGGTCCCATGCGTGCCCACTCAGTTCCAGCAGTGTTGTCATTCTCACCCCAACCCCTTTGCGGAACGACTTCAGAAATGGGCTTTCAGCATCGCTATCTCGTGCCATATGATACAGCTCCGCAAAGCCACCTTCACATGACCTAGTTCCGAAGCACCATGTCTTAATAGATCATTTTCCACACCTCGAAGGCAAGAATCCATGCTGCTCCCCGTCCCGAGGCTGTCTGTGTGGTTGAGGTGCTCCCCATGTTGATGATTGGCACCCCGCCCCCAGTGCAGTGCCCGCTGGCCTTCCCGCCTCACCCAGCAGGTGGCACCAGTCTGTCCCTGTGGCTGAGGCTCTGGGCCCTGCTGCATTCCCACCCCTGGCTTTGCTTTTTTTTTCTTTTTAACTCCACCACTTGTCCATAAGAGAGCCAAGTCAAACTTGGTGAACTGAAGCCATGCAGTCCAAATTTTAAGAACCCCTGTGCTCTAAAGGAAGAAACTTTATCCTTAAGCAAACATTCATCAAGATTCTGAGTCATGACCTCATTCTTTTCCTTTTTTCAAAAGCTGAGTGTGAAAGGCCTGCTGTCCCTAGCTAGACACTAGAAACTTTGGTTCACCTTGAAAGGGAAGAAGCCCTGTGTTGCTGACAGGACCCTTCCAGCACGGCAGAGTTGGGGCGCGTTCTGCTCCTTGAAGGTCAGTGGCAGCCCAGAAGTCTGTGTGACTCAAGTACAGCCCAGCACCACTTACTCAGCCCCCATTTACTAAGCAGCAGTGTCTCCCTTGCTTTCTGTGGCCCTGTTTACTTTTGCTCTCTATGTACTTACATTTATAATCTTCGCTTCTTAGGTTACATAGAACACAGGGGCAAAACCTCAAGTTGGCTCTGTTGAGGCAGCTTGCCAAAGCCAAGGGCTTGGCATGTGGAGGCAGCTGAGAGCACTTCCTGCCCAGCCGAGCCCCAGTGGCGAGGGAGCTGGCTTTACATCTGCCCCTTCCCAGCCATGACGGGCACCTTGTCTCAAGCAGGCGCCCAGTGAGGGCGACACTGGAGTTCCTGGGGCACCCTAGAGACTGAGGGGACAGCAGGAGAGAAGGGGTCCCAGTGTTGAGTACTCTGGGGACAGGCTGTGCTCCTTTCCTTTCAGCTTCTGCCGACCTTGGCCAGGGGCCTTCCACGCTTCCCTCTGGACCATGATGCCTGCGAGACTGTCCTGTGTTTCCTGTGTTTAGGAACCAAGGCTTGCGAGTGCCACACCTTTCTGACTGGCACGCACAGAGTTCCCACTGCCACTGCTTCTCACCTTGTCTTTACACGGCTGTGTGTTGCTTGGCCAGGTAGATGTGTGACTGTGTGCCCAGCTTTCTCAAGCATACACACTCTTGAGTGAGTGAGGTAAAGCTGCCTACTGCTGGTAACAACAGCCTGATGGGGCTTCCCAAAGACCTTGACAGCTGAGGCCCAGCGCCTGCACACAGGCTATGGTCGGTGTTGCTGTTACTGATGGCTGAGGCCCAGCGGCCTGCACGCGGACTGCTGTCAGTGTCGGTCCTGCCGACGGCTGAGGCCCAGCGCCTGCACACAGGCTGTGGTCGGTGTTGCTGTTACTGATGGCTGAGGCCCAGCGGCCTGCACAGCTCATGCCTTTATACACTCTCCTTTGTGGAGAGTGTTGGTGCAGGTCAGTGTGGTGTGTAGACCATGGGAAAGGAGATGCTGCAGGGCAATGAATGTAAGAAGCATTGATTGGGACAGAAAGATGATTGCGCTAGGCTCCCACCTTCCAGGAACTTCTGTCTGCGAAGAGAAAACTGTGTGTGGCAACACGTGTCCATGCAGTGCTGCAGTGTGCGTTCGGGTGCTTCCTGGAGGCACTGGGGAGGTGAGAGTATTGTGAGGGTGACCTGGCCCAGCAGGTGAAGGACATGTGGGAGAGCCGTGATTGGGCAGGGCACTCAGGGTGAGGCAGCAGCCAAGCCTTCCAGAGGACTGGCTGGCTAGTCAGCAGCAGCAGCTCTTGGGCTCCCTGAGTGTGTCTAGGAGCCAGGTGTCCATGGGGGGACCTGTGGGGATGGCACTCAGCCCTGCCACTGCCAGGCAGCTGCTCTGTCTGGGTCATACTCTCCACAACCTCACAGGAGCTGCCTGTATGCCTGGGTCTCTCTCCATGGCCTCGCAGGAGGCAGCTGTGTGTGTGGGTCTCTGTCCACGGCCTTGCAGGAGCCAGCTTTGTCTGGGTCTCTCCATGGCCTCGCAGGAGGCAGCTGTATGCGTGGATCTCTCTCCACAATCTCGCAGGAACCAGCTGTGTGGGGGGGTCTCTGTCCACAATCTCACAGGAGCCAGCTGTGTGTGTGGGTCTCTGTCCACGATCTCGCAGGAACCAGCTTTGTCTGGGTCTCTCCATGGCCTCACACGAGGCAGCTGTATGTCTGGATCTCTCCACGGCCTCGCAGGAGGCAGCTGTGCGTGTGGGTCTCTGTCCACGGCCTCGCAGGAAGCAGCTGTGTGTCTGGGTCTCTCTCCACGATTCGCAGGAGCCAGCTGTGTGTGAGTCTCTCCACGGCCTCATAGGAGCCAGCTGTTTGTGTGGGTCTCTATCCAGCCTC
Source organism: Ochotona curzoniae (assembly GCF_017591425.1). Lineage (NCBI taxonomy): Eukaryota > Metazoa > Chordata > Mammalia > Lagomorpha > Ochotonidae > Ochotona > Ochotona curzoniae. Next base: position 895,742 of record NW_024467090.1, read on the forward strand.
GCAGGAACCAGCTTTGTCTGGGTCACTCTCTTCACACCCTCACAGGAACCAGCTGTGTGTGGGGGGGGTCTCTGTCCACAATTTCACAGGAACCAGCTGTGTGTGTGGGTCTCTGTCCACGGCCTCACAGGAGCCAGCTGTGTGTCTGGGTCACTCTCTCCATTGCCTCGTAGAAGGCAGCTGTGTGTCTGGATCTCTCCGGCCTCGCAGGAGCCAACTGTGCGTGTGGGTCTCTCCAAGGCCTCGCAGGAGCCAGCTGTGTGTGTGGATCTCTGTCCACGGCCTTGCAGGAAGCAGCTGTGTGTGCGGGTCTCTGTCCACGGCCTCGCAGGAGCCAGCTGTTTGTGTGGGTCTCTATCCAGCCTCGCAGGAACCAGCTTTGTCTGGGTCACTCTCTTCACACCCTCACAGGAACCAGCTGTGTGGGGGGGGTCTCTGTCCACAATTTCACAGGAACCAGCTGTGTGTGGGGGTCTCTGTCCACGGCCTCACAGGAGCCAGCTGTGTGTCTGGGTCACTCTCTCCATGGCCTCGCAGGAACCAGCTGTGTGCCTGGGTCACTCTCTCCATGGTCTTGCAGGAGCCAGCTGTGTGTCTTGGTCACTCCACGACCTCTCTGGAGGCATCTGTGCTTTGCAGCTGGAATGTGCCAGGCTGGTTGAGGGGGCTTTCTGAATCCTGGAATTAAATAGGCAGGTTTCTGTGTAACAGCAGGAAGCCTCGCACTGAGCAGGCAGCTTGGGGCTGGAGGATGGAGCTGAGGTTTGCCTGCTGTTGCTCTGCATATCCAAGAAGGGCTGATGCACCTGCTGAGGCAGCCTTTCTTGGGATTACAGGTCCACCAGGGCTAGAATACTTTCATGAGATCTGTATGGAAGAAGCTGTATTTGCAGAAAGAAAAAAAAGAAATCAGTGGGCTTCCTTTAAATCAAGGTTGGGGAACTTCCAGCCTATGGGCCACATATAAGGCCTTTGAAATCATTCGGCGTGGGCCCTGGCAAGGCAACCACCAAAATTCCATAACTCTGGAGCAGGCTGTTTTTCAGTTGATGATTGTGTATTGCCCATGAATGATGTTATAAATATCTAAATGACCCTTGGCAGAAAAACGGTTCCCACCCCAGCAAACAGCACTTTGGTGGAGTGCAGCAAGATGCCATAAATGCTAGGACTGACCTGGAACTGCTGATGAGAGCAGTTCTGCTGGCCATACTGAGGTTCCTGGGAAGGCTGAGCCTGCTGCCTGGAGGCGCCAGGGTGGGTTGCTGTGCTTGGCTGGGCCACGACCCAAGGGACTCCAGCAGGCATGATCCCTGTAGGAGCCCAGGGGAGCCTTCTGTGCAGCTTGTCCTCCCTTCCCATCTCAGGCCTCCCCACCCCCAGCCCACTGGGCTCACCTGTGAGAGCTCTGAGTTTAGGCCTGACAGACGGGAGCTCCCGAATCGGCACTGGGTGAACACATGCAGCAGCAGTGTGAGTGGGGCAGGAGGAAGGGGGAGAGGGAGACGGATGCAGGGCTGAGGGCCTTGGGAGCTGCCAGGGAGTGGACGGATGGCTCTTCCCCACCATGGTGCTTCCATGTGCATGGCGAGCCCAGGCCCAACTCAGGCTTGGTGACACCTTCTGATTTGTGTGTGGCATTGCCTTAAGCCAAAGCAGCACACATGCTGGCACCAGGATCCAGAGCAGCTGGTATACTGTGGAGGCATCAGGGGCCAGAGAAGTCCAAGTGGAGAATTAGTGTAGTCTGTCTGACAGACAGGGCGTGCGTGCTGGCCACCCGCAACAGGCGGGAGAGGCAGGGACCACAGTCGTTGCTGCTGTGCTGGCTTGCATTAGCCACCAGCACAGGGCGCCTGGTGCCAGGGCTTGGGGGTGCTGAGGGCTGCCCCTGCCAGCTTCCCTGGGCCATAGGCTGCAGTACTCACTTGCTCAAGTGGAGGCTGTGGATCTATTGACTTGTTGTTCACTTACAAATAACCTGCGCTCCAAGCAGATGTGGTGTTCTGTGGTGCTAGAGGACAGGTGTTGGCCAAGTGTGGGCAAAGCCCATGAGAAGCAGCCTGCCAGCCCCAGAGGTGCCACCTTCTGAGGGAGCTGAACTCGGTAGCATGGAAGGGATACCCTTTGTTGTTCCACAGAACAGGGATGACCTAGGGGCCCACAAGGCACACCCCTGCAGCACACGCTGGTCCTGCCCCTCTAGGGAGAGGCCCCATGGCCCCAGGGTTGAGGCAGCCAACCTGCAGTGTAGCCTCTGAGTGCACATATCACTCATCCACCCATGTGTGGTTCGGGTCCCCTGGGTCGGGCCCCTCCTGGTCATCTCACATGTTCCCTAGCTTGTGCATGTGCTCAGCTCCTCACATCCTTTATGCTGCTTACCAAGGCCCCTGTGCTACCTCCAGCAGCCCATCTGCTCAGAGCCATGTATTGTTGCCTTAGTAAGACTGGGCCGAGCTGCTCTGAATAGTGGAACATGGTGGCCAGGCGGGAGGCCCAGTCCAGGGCTGGCAGCGGGAGAAACGGCTCATTTTCATTGTGCTTCCTAAGAAAGACGTCTCCCCAGGGGTCAGAGGTGCACTTTCTTCAAAGTGGAAAGCAAGGGGTGGCGTAAACACAGATCCCTAGGCAGCCCTTCTCACCGGAGGCGCTCAGGGCCGCACTTCTGCCAGCTGCCCTCCACTCTGCACCCTGGGAAATGTGTCTGGGGTCTGTCCCTCGCCTGGGTATTGGGTGTCCCCTGGCCCCCTGAAACCATTTGTTAGTTCTCCATTTCCGAGAGCAGAATCTCAGCCATCGGAACCATGGAGCTTCTTGGGCTCAGGAACATAGCTAGCTGGGTCCCACCTCTGGCCAGGGCCTGCCTCTGCCCAGGTCTGTGGATTGGGTAGCAGCCATGCTGTTAGGCTTCTGCTGCCAGGCCGCACCTGGACAGCCTCTCTCGGTCTGACTCTTACCCTACTGTGAGTCTGCATGGGGCTGAGCGGCAGGTGGTGTGCCCTGCCAGGGCCCTGGCACTGACCCCAGCACCCGGTTGCAGGTTGTGAGAGCCGCTGAGGAGGCCGCGTCCACATTGGCCAGTTCCATCCACCCCGAGCAGTGCATCAAGGTGCTCTGTCCCATCATCCAGACGGCTGACTACCCCATCAACCTCGCCGCCATCAAGATGCAGACCAAAGTGGTGGAGAGGATCGCCAAGGAGTCCCTGCTGCAGCTACTGGCGGACATCATCCCGGGCCTGCTGCAGGTGAGCCCAGCAGGAAGGCGTGCCCTCCCCTTGGGCCAGCTTTGTTTACTGTCAACATGTTTGGGTCTTTTTTGTTGCTGCCTATCTCAGTGTGGCCCCAGCGCTGGTGGAGGGAGTCAGTGAGGGTGGGTCAGACAATGGTCTGCTTACTGCAAACAAGTTGGGGCCTAGAGCTAGATGGGGGTGGGGGCAGGAATCCAAGGAGTGCAGCCAGCAGGGATGTGGTTGCAGCAGGCAGGGAGGTATCACTGCCCACTTGTTGACTGCTGTGCTGGGCCTTCACCTCTGCCTGTCAAGGGCTGGATTTCTCACAGGCAACCCCATCCGGATGTGGGGTGGTGCAGGGTCCAGCTGCGGGGGGACATAGACCCTGGGACAGACGGGGCTTTGCCACAAGAACACATGGAGGCATTCCAGTGTGTCTGGGCAGTTACACAAGGACTATGCTTTACCTGCAAGTCCCTTCCCTCCCCACCGTCTCTCCTCTCCCTGTGTCTCTCCTCTTTCTGTGTGTCTGCTCTCCCACAGTGTGCTGTGGGTAGCAGCAAGGAAGAGGTGCCGTGGAGAGGGGACTGCTCTGCCCTTGGACTGTGTCATGCTGTGCCACACGCCAGGCTTTGCCATGCGGGCATGAGAGTGCTCTGGGCTCAGCTGCTGGCCTAGGACTCTGTGCCCAGGCGGTGCCTAGCTGCTCAGAGGCCGAGCTTGGAGGCCTTGGTGGAAACACTGAAGAATTCGATTTTTGTGTTTCTTGGCTGTCTAGGGTTATGACAACACGGAGAGCAGCGTGCGCAAGGCCAGTGTGTTTTGCTTAGTGGCAATTTATTCCGTAATCGGAGAAGACCTGAAGCCTCACCTGGCACAGCTCACGGGGAGCAAGGTATGTGTAGGGTGTCGTGGGCTGCCAGGCCAGGCTCTGTGCACGTGCCCTCTTCGGGAGTGGCTCACCAGGCCTCATCTCCCCCAGAGCCTTCTCGAAGGTGAAGTGGGCACCCCAGAGACATGCACATTATTGTAAGGAGATATTAACACCATGCAGCACAGTCTATTTCAGGTTTGTGGCGGGGAGGGGGGATTGAAAACACAAAATCATATTTCTGGTTATGTGTATTAAAAATTTGTTTGTTCAGTCAGACGTCTTTGTTAGTCAAAAGCAAGCCCACTGCAAATGACCTAGCCTTATTTGAAATGTTTCCCTATTGTGTTTCCAGAATGTACTGTTCTTTGGCCCGTGTGTGTAGGGTGTGCCTTGCAGACCGCTGCCTCCCTCTGTGCTGCTTCTCTGTGGGCAAGGCCTTGGCCCCCACCCCCCCCCCCCTTGCTTGCCATGGGACACTAGGGGTCTGTCCTTCCTGCTGTCAGAGGGACGATACCCCAGAAGGAAGGGCAGCTTTCATCGGAACCTAGCTGGGAGCCTAGAACCTAGAGGACTCGGCAGTGCCCTGGTACTGATTGGCCAGAGGGGGTGAGGCAGGCAATGAGTGAGAGCAAGATAGCCAGAGGGAGTGAGGTGGCCAGTGGGTGGGAATGAGACAGGCAGTATGTGGGAGTGAGGCAGGCAGTGTGAGGGAGTGAGACGGGCAGTGTGAGGGAGTGAGTGAGGCAGGCAGTGTGAGGGAGTGAGGCAGGCAGTGGGTGGGAATGAGACAGGAAGTGGGTGGGAATGAGACAGCCAGAGGGAGTAAGACAGCCAGTGGATGGGAGTAAGGTGGCCAGTGTGAGTGAGGCAGGCAGTGTGAGAGTGAGGCGGGCATTGTGAGGGAGTGAGAAAGCCAGAGGGAGTGAGGCTGGCAGTGGGTGGGAGCAAGGCGACCAGAAAGCTGTGCCTGGTGGATTCTTGTTCATTCACCTGCTCTATCCAAGTGGCTTCTCACATATTTTCTACAAATGCGAGTTTCTGTTGATTCCTGATATTGGACGATTATCACCAGAATAGATTAACTTCATGGCATTCCTGTGGTGCTGCCTGCTGCCTTACACTCTGTGTGTTCTGGAGCCTCAGGGCTCCAGCCGAAGGCAGGTGGGTCCACAGCTGTGGACGTGTTCCGCTGTGGAACGTTGCCCAGGCTGAGCGTGTGTGCTTCCAGCCTAGGAACTGGCCTCAAGGAGGCCTGGTGTGTGGGAATCAGGGGGCAAGCCCACCACTAACCCTCCTGGGCAGCCTAGAGCCCCGTGTCTTCAGGCTCAGCCACCTGGGTGAGAAACACTTGGAAAAATGGCATCTGTCATGGACTGGCATGCTTTAAAAATATTTATTTGAAAGCATTACAGAGAGAGGGAGAGACAAGAGAGGTGTGATACCTACTGAACTACTCCCCAAAGGGCTGCAATCCCCAGGCACTGGCCCCAGGCTTTTCTTACATTTGCTAAACACAGTGTGAAAGCTACTTCCACAGCCCCTATGTCGTTCTGTGAGTCACTGGAGCCAACTCGAAGCCCATAGGGAGATGTGTGGGGCTGCATCACTTTGTGTCAGACTGTGCCACCTAAGCTTAGGGTGAACGTGAGGTGTGTCATCCAGTTTTGTCCCTGGAGTTTGCTGAGGGGACTGTTTGCCCAGTGCACGCAGGGCCGTCGGTGGGCGGGGAGAAGCATGGGGTGAGCATGGAGTGGGGTGGGCCTCAGTGGCAGGAATGCAGTCACCTCCACGTGGGTGGGGGTGAGAGTGTTGCACTTCAGCCCTTCCTCTTCCTCGCTGTGACAACACCATGGCCTCGCTCTGCTTCTCCAGTGGCTTGGAGGAAGCCGCCGGGCCCCGTGTTCTGCCGCAGCGGTGGGTCGAGGCCTACAATGTGTGGCAGGCTCCCACCCTGCCATATCCACCATCAGGCAGGGATCAGGGGACCTCTCATTTTCTCGTTCTCTCCTCCCATGGCCTTGCCTGCCAGTTGTTTACTCCTTTCTTCTCCTTCCAGATGAAGCTGCTCAACTTGTACATAAAGCGAGCCCAGACCACCAACAGCAACAGCAGCTCCTCCTCAGATGTGTCCACACACAGCTAATGGCGGTACCCACACACAGCTGATGCCTCGGAGACCTCTCCCCGCCCCTCCCCGGCTGCCCAGGCCGCACAAGGAGGCCCGCCGATATTTATTACAATCAGTATTTTGGTCCCTTCCAGCTTTTGTGTAGAATCTTCCTGGTGTTGAATGTAAAGACAGCAAGCCTGTGCTGCAGCCATCACACAGATGCAAGCAACAGGAACTGGAAAGAGCCATACTTGACCCCATGTTTGCTGCCTGCCAAGACCCCAGACATGAGTGGGGTGCAGTGTTTCCACACAGAGCACTCCCCAATACCGAGGAGCCTGTAGGCTGGTCTTGGTTCTCCAGGCCATAGAGGTGGGGTGGGGTCTCCTTCATGTTCTTCCTCCTTGGCATGCGAATTCCCCGAGTGTGGCCTGTGCGGGGGCAGTGTGCCTGTCTGCATCAGAGCCCATACGGTGACTGATGGTCTGTCTGCACTTAGTGCTTTGAGACCCAGTAAGAAGAGGCGAGAGGCCCTCGGTGTAGACATTGAGCACTGGGTGAGTGCAGCCCGTGGCGTCGCATGGTGGGCTGCCTGGCATGGACGCAGGAGAGAGCGACACCACCCCTGGCTCCCCATCCCAGGGCACCCATGTGAACACTCTTCACATGCAAGCCTGAGGCAAAAGCAAGGCTAGGGGATAAGGGACAGTACGAGTTAGGGGTGCCTGCAGCACCACCTGCCTCCTGCCCCGCAGGCTCAGCCGGAACTGCGTGCTTCCAGAATGTTCTGTCAGCCTAATCACAGCTCCCTGGCCATCTCACTTCTGACGTCTGTTTAATTTGGGATTTAGAGCAAAGAAGAGTCTAGAGAGACCACAGATCAGAATCATTTCTTACAATTTTGTAAACCAAAGTACTTCCTTGATTGTTGAAATGGTCATTGCTTATGGATCAAGGAATGGCATTTGGCAGCAAGACGGGACCTGGAGCACACTCCTTAGAACCCACTTCCTCTGCTTGCCCAAGGAGCCCTTTTCCCGCCTGGCCTGGTCGGATACTCTGACAAATGTAGACGTAGCGTGGCTCGCTAAGGTGAGCTCTGAGACGGTCCCGAAGCCAAAGGGTTGATCTTAACGCAATCATGGCGAGTTCTGTTCTCTTACTGTTCTGCTTCACATCTCCTGACCTGATTGTTTTTCCCACAAGGAAAATGATTCTTTTGGTGTCCTGTCGGTGAGCTGTTGCCCACTGTACCCACTGGGCTGAGCACGGAGGCTTGGCCACCTAAGTGTGGCTTCTTGTCCCGGTTTCGATGCGTCTCCTCCGATCCCCAACCTTCCCGGCATGCGTGGGAAGAACTGAACAACAGCTACCTTACTTGGAAATAATGCACTGAAAATGAAGGCCTTGCAGCAGCCAGGACAGTGAGGCAGGCCCACTGCTTGTGTGTGTACCTGCGTGTGTGGAGGGGTGTGTCACCCACAGAGCTCAGGGTGTGTGTGTGCATGTGTGTGTGGAGGGTATGTCACGGAGCTCAGTATATAAGGAGCGTGTGTCACCCACAGAGCTCGGGGTGTGTGTGTGCGTGTGTGTGCATGTGTGTGTGGAGGGTATGTCATGGAGCTCAGTGTGCATGTGTATGTGTGTAAGGAGCGTGTGTCACCCACAGAGCTCGGGGTGTGTGTGTGTGTGCATGTGTGTGTGGAAGGTATGTCACGGAGCTCAGTGTATAAGGAGTGTGTGTCACCCACAGAGCTCGGGGTGTGTGTGTGTGTGTGCATGTGTGTGTGGAGGGTATGTCATGGAGCTCAGTGTGCATGTGTGTGTGTGCATGTGTGTGTGGAGGGTATGTCATGGAGCTCAGTGTATAAGGAGTGTGTGTCACCCACAGAGCTCGGGGTGTGTGTGTATGTGTGTAAGGAGCGTGTGTCACCCACAGAGCTCGGGGTGTGTCTGTGCTTTGTGCATGTGCGTGGAGGAGTGTGTCGCACATGGAGCTCCACTGCTGCTGTTTAGGGGACTGCGGGGCCATCTCCAGGGTCGAATCCTGAACACCACCTCAGCTCACAGCGTGGCTGGACCAGGCCTTGGGGAGAGGGAAGTGCCATTTGCTTGTTCATGTTTCATTGCCAGGTTCCTGGAGCCTTCACTGTCCCACTGAGTTAATTTATGAGTCACTTGGCGCCTGATCCGAGCAGGATCGTGCCCCCCTACAGCCCCAGGGAGTGGAAGGTCTCGCACACTGCCTGGCATCCTCACAGTCAGTACTCACCAAGGGCTAGCACAAACACCAACTGGCCCAGACTCCGGCCTCCCCTCCCCGCGAGGGCTCGCTCAGCTGCAGCTGAGCCTGCTGCCTGCGTGCCTGCCCACCTACCGCCGCGCCTCACGTGCCGCCAGCACCTCACTGCGAGGGGGGCCGTGCTGGCCACTGCCCTGCACGGCTCCTGCTGAACCACCGGGCCCTGGAGAGCGAAGTGCCCCAAGCCATGCTGGCCTCCTGGCTGCCTGACTCTCCAGGGCCCCTGCCTCCCCTGCAGATACAGCATCCATGGTTTGCTTTCCCTGCCACCTGTTGCTTGTCACACCCCAAGGAGGAACGTGGGAGCTTCGCAGACAGTGCCGCCCCACCTTAGCTCCTAGGCCTGTTTGGAAACAGCGGTTAACACTCCAAGAAGCAAGTGCCGCGACAGCCCCATGGCGCTGCGTCCACTCGCATGGCCCCACGGCCCCAGGTTGGGGGTTCCCTTGGTTTTTGGGTTTTTTTGGGCTTTTTCATGTTACATCCATATCTGTATTTATATCTTATTTGTTTCACTTTCAAGTGTATCATGGCAAATGTACAGACTTTTTTTGTTAATAATGTGCTAGAATTTGCTAAAAAAGAAAACAAGAAGAGTCCCTTTTGAGTTTGCCCTAGAATAAATGAAATTTAATTCAGCTTCCTGGTCTAGTGCTGTCCAACCCATTGCTATGCTAAGCCCCTGCCATCTGGCCACCAGAGACTGACCTGTCTGGCTGGGGTGCCCTGGGGCTGTGGCCTCCCTGCCCTGGGCCCCACCTGCTCCGCTTCGCAGTGGGACCTGGAGCTGCTAGCCCAAGTGGAAACAGGAGGAACCCAAGACATGGCTGGTGGGGCGCTGTGAGAGCAGCTGGCGCCCCTGTAACCATGACACTGAGCAGGGGCTCCCTGGCTGCCTGGAAGCTGCACCCTTTCTGCAGTCTTCCCAACTTTTGCGAGTGTGCAGCCATCAGCACTGGGCCAGTTCTCTGTGTAGTGATCCAGTCGACCCAGTAAGCACCTGCTCCCCGCCCACTGGACTGCCAGTCCCTGCTGCCTGCTGCTCATTTCTGGGAAGGTAATGAAGCCCAGACACGTGAGCAGTCACCCCCACTCCTGCACCTATGGGGACAACCTGAGTGCAGGCAGGCAGATGGGACCCTTCTCACCTGAAGCAGGATGGTGGGCTGTGGATGGGCAGTAAGGCACAGGGCTTGTGGTGTGTCTAGCCTTCGGGGCATCTTTCCTCTCTGCTGCAGGGCTGGGCTTCCTGGGGAAACCATTGGTATTTACATGAGGAAGGCACTCCCCTCTCTGAACGTGGATCACTGACCTGATGCTGCATCCCCCCCTCTGAACTTAGGGTCCCCCAACCTAATGCGTCCACCTCTGAACCTGGGACCCCCAACTGATGCTGCATCCCCCTCTGAACCTGGGGTCCCCCCATCCGATGCCCTGTCCCCTCTGAACCTAGGGTTCTCACTTGATGCTGCCTCCCCCTCTGAACCTTGGATCTCCCCACCTGATGCTATAGAGCCCTCACTGCTCTTATGCTAACATGCTGCTTTCCCCTGAACCTACTCCCCTCATCACCTCTGCTCACTGGGGCTCTTGGCTACTATTCCCCTGGCCCTTCACTTCCAGCCTTGCAGCCCTCCCCCCTACCACACACACCCCAGGAATGTGACCCAGGAGCAGCCAGTCCCTGCCTGCCGGCTTTCTGCCAGCCGCGCACCCCTCCCCCCGCGTCATAGCCTTGTGCACACTGCAGGGCCCACTGCCCACAGCTGTCTGCAGGCACACACATACCTAGGCTTCAGGTCTGAGCACCCGTGGCAGCTTCATGCCTCCCTAGGGAAGAGTCTGCACTGACCGCTTTCCATCATCTCCTTAACAGTTGTGTCTCATTTTGCACCTGCCTTTGGGATTCACATAGAACAGCACAGCGAAGACATACAGAGATGGGAGAGGGGCCTGGCATGATAGCCTAATGGTTAAATCCTCAGCTTGCATGAGCCACATGGGTGCCAGTTTGTATCCTGGCTGCTCCACTTCCCAACCAACTCCCTGCTTGTTGCTTGGGAAAGCAGTCGAGGACGGCCCAAGGCCTTGGGACCCTGAACCCACATGGGAAGACCTAGCTCCTGGCTTCAGATTGGGTCAGCTCTGGCTGTTAAAGTGGGTACTTGGGGAGCGAATCAGCAGACATAAGCTCTTTCTGTAAATCTGACTTTTCCAATAAAAACTTGATCATGCTGCTCATGGCCTGCTTCCAGCAGCAGGGGGGGCCCCGGCTCCCGCCATTGTCCACATGGGCAGTGATGCCAGAGGCCCTGCTTTGCCCATGTCTCCTGAGGGCCTGTTCCTCGGGGCATTTTCTACAGGTGTAGGCAATGGGACCACGTAGACACACCCAGAGAGGCAGGCAGACTTCCCAGACAACTTAAATGCTGGAGCCAGACCAGCTTTTTTAATCTTTATGTGGCCACAAGCTTCGTCTGGGTCTTCCACATGGGTGAACAACCCAGCACATCAACAGGGAGCTGGATCGGAAGTGGAGCAGCCAGGACTCAAATCGGTGCCCGTGTGATGGCGGCTCCAGTGCCACAGGCAGCTGCTTTCGCCACTGTGCTGCAGCACAGGTCCTCAAGTCAGCGTTCCCCCATAGAAGCACAACGTGATTGGGGTTGTTAATGGCCCAAGTGCCTGGCAAAAGCATAAACACCCTGCGGAGGAAGATAACATCATCTGGGCTACGACAATATTTGTCCACTGTTTTCAGGTACACTGCGCAGTGTGCAGTGAGCGGTAACCCGCTACAGGAGGCCGCTGATGGATAAAGATCTACATGTGTTGGAGCTTGTGGAATTGTCAAACACAGACTTCTATCAGCTGTAGGGCCTTCAAAGGGAGGGACACAATCAGCAGTGTCTGCAGCAGCCAGACAGGAAGCCAGAAAGCCCGCACAGTGTTGGGGGCCTGTAGTGTGGGATGTGGGGGTGCTAGTAGGAGGACCAGCATGGGACTCAGAGGCGGAGCTGGAGCAAGCGCGTGAGACAGGGGATGGGGTGGGGGACGAGTGGGAGGTGGTGGGGTGCGGGGTGAGGTGGGGTTGTGATCATGGGACATGGGGGAAGGAGGAGGGATGCAGGGCTAGTGGTGGGAGGACCAGTGTGGGACACAGAGGCGGAGGTCGGATAAGAGTGTGTGACTAGGGGGTGAGGGTGGAGGATGAGCTTGGGCTATGGGGTGGGGACGCAGGGTAAGTGGGGGAAGGGTGTGGTACTGGGGTGTGGGTGGTGGATGAGTGCAGGATGCGGGTGGGGCGTGGGACTGTGATGGTGGGGGGTGGGAGGATGGGCAGGGGACGCGGGTGGCGGAACGCAGGGCATGGTATCGGGCGGACGGGCTTGGGACGCGCGGGTGGCGGAAGGCACGGCATGGTATCAGCTTTCAGGGACCCTTGAAGCTGAGCATCCCTCCCCGGGAGAGAAGGCGGAGAGGTGGCCTAAGTGCATTTCTGACAGAAAGCCCTCGATTAGCAATGAGGTTTTCAGGACCTGCTCCATCATAAACCGAGGAGCGCGTGTCCCTGATGCAAGTGCTCACCCCTTGTAGCAGGCATTTGTTACTCCGGCACCCCACTGTGTCATGCGGTATCCACATGCCAGGCTGAGTGCCAGCCCCTAGCCTCCGAAGGAGTGACACATCCAAACGCCACCCCGCTCGCATGCTGTCCTATGGGGTGGTGCAATGAGGAACACTCCGCAAAGTGCTCCAAAGGGCTAGTCTGCAGGGACACAAACGAGCATGTGGGTCCAGAGACAGGAGGCACCCCCAACCTGGTGGTGTCTGCACATAGAGCCAGGGGCCTGGGCATACGGGCTGGGTGAGGTGACAAAGGGCTGACAGGGCCCGGACCTCTCCCCAGCAAGCCCTCCCTGCAGCTCATTCTGAGCTGGGGTGTGTGTGGCCTGTGCCCTGGGAAGGGCTTCAGTGTTCTCCCGGGAGCAGTTGTCCAAGCCGAGCCTAGGCGCATGTGCCATAGGACTCAGCCTGGGGCAGTGGCTGCGCAGTGTCCCAAGTGAGGCTGTCTGCACTGAGCTCCTCGCAGAGCGCAGAGGGAGTGGGCACAGAGGCCCCTTGGGCATCAGGGTCACATCCAGCTGCCCCATCCCTTCCAAAGCCCGGAGGAGGGCGGAGCTTGCTTCCAGGGTAAAGTCACTGTGACCCCAGGCTGCAACCGGGAAGGGACAGTGGAATTCTGGCGCTGTCCTCGGACAACAGGCTCACTGCCGCACCAGTACCGGACACCAGCCAGTATTCCCACCAAATAAGAGCTGAAGCGACCTGCACTTCAGCTTCTGTGTCAAGGGGCTTTAAAACTCCCTTGCCCGTCTCTTCCTGGCTCTCCCTCCTCTGTAGCTCTCGCAACATGGGGAAGGGAAGCCCATGACCAAAGTTCCCAAAAATAAAGGCCATCTAAATTTTTTTCTAGATGCAGCTCTTGTGTTTGCCCTGGTGGTCGGTGAATCTAACCCAACTGCCCTCTCTTCCTTCCTTTTCATCTCCCTCTTTCTTCTCCTTCTTCAATGTATTTTTTTATTTGAAAGGCAGATTTTACAGAGAGAGAAGTTGTGTTGTGAGGTAGGCAACTAGTTCAGGGTCATGAGCTTGGAAGTCATGCTTCCCTGCCCATGTCCTGCCTTCCTACCCACCTGTCACGCTCACCTTCCATCTGCAGCCTGAGAGGGGGTGGTATTGCCTTGCTGTGTAGCCACTCCCCTCTCTAGCCCCCATAGGCCACGACAGGGAGAGGCTCACTCTTGGTCATGCGCTTCCGTCACTCTGGCACTCCCCACACCTGCTTGCTCTCTGGCTTCCAGTGGACAGACTCTGAGGACAGGGAGCCCTTGAACGTGACCCCTGTGTGTCTGTATTCCTCACTCTGTTCACTGCTTGGGCGAGTGAGGGAAAGTGGTGATGCTAAGATGCTTTGTATTTCTAATGTGTGAACTATTGGGAGTTGGAGGAGAGGCGAGGCCTAGCAGTAGTGGAATGTGGGCAGAGAAGCCAGGGAAAGCTGAGTGTCTGCAGCTTTGTGAGTGCGTCCAGGTTGTTGGCTGAATGCCTCTTAGTGTAACTTACATTGCTGGGGGAGCTGGGACACAGGGCTTCAGCTTAACAGATGGACTTGAGGGTAATGACCATTTGTTCTTCTTGGGGTTATGACTGACTGGATTGCCATATAGATTTGTGATTTGCTATTTCTAATGGGCCTTCCTTGTTATCACCAAGCTTGGTTAATAAAGACTCCTTGATAAACCTTAGACATGCCTGGCGTGATCTTGCTCACACCCTGCAACAGGAGAGACAGAGAGAGGGGCCTTCCCTTGTTGGGTCATTCTCCAAATGGCTGGTGTCCAGTGGCCAGAGCTGAGCTCACTGAAGCTGGCAGCCAGGAGCTGCTTCTGGGTTTCCCACGCAGGTGCAGGGGCCCAAGGAGTTGAGCAATCCTCTGCTCTTCTCCCAGGCCATACACAGGGAACTGGATGGGATGTGGAGCAGTCACGACCCAGAACCAGTCTCATTTGGGAACCCAGTCCTTAATGGTGGAAGATTAGCCTACTGTGCCACCACACCAGCCCCCGGGACCAGTTTCTGGATCAGTGACATGTGGAGTGAATGCATTAGTCTGCTTTTCAACACTATGAAATAATTGTTTTGGAGGCTCATGGTGTGAGTCAGACACTGGGCCAGTGTCTGATGCAGAGGGAAGCCGGTGATGGTGGCGCGTGTGCAGGCGTGATGACACTCACCGTTTAGCCATTAGGATGCTACCCCAGGTACCACGGGTTCCATTCTCAATGCATGAATGCCATTGTGCTCGAGGATCCCAGGAAACCAGTGGATGGGGACGCCGGTGAGAACATGACAGTCAGACATGAAAAACAACATCTACTTTGATCAGGAAAGAATGAGGCCGTCTCCAGGACACCTGGCGCACACGGGCAGCCCCGTGCCACCTCAGCCACACGCACTGAGGGCCGCACACTGGCCACGTGTGCACTTGGTAGCAGCAGGAGCTAAACTGGTGTTGAGTGGTTCCAGTCCATGCTCTTGAGCTCACGGATAACCTCATCGCCTATGCTCTTCCACGTGGTCAGTACGTCAACACCAACCAAGGAGAGAGATGGTTCTTAAAGATGTTGCTGTAGGACCCGGTGCGATTGCCTAGTGGCCAAAGTCCTTGCTTTGCACACACCAGGATCCCATATAGGTGCGGATTCTAATCCTGGCAGCTCTTCTTCCCATCCAGCTCCCTGCCTGTGGCCTGGGAAAGCAGTCGAGGACGGCCTAAAGCCTTGGGACCCTGCACCCACATGGGCGACCTGGAGGAGTCTCCTGGCTCCTGGCTTTGGATCCACTCGGCTCCAGTTGTTTGTCACTTGGGGAGTGAATCATTGGACAGAAGATCTTCCTCTCTGTCTCTCCTCCTCTTTCTATAAAAACAAACAAACAAACAAACAAAACATTGCTGTGTCAGACATCCTTTATTTTTTGGGAGCAATCACAGAGCCATGCTTTGTCCAGCGTCCGGTGGTCAGCCGGCCACACCGTGCCTTCCTGCTCCCTCAGCTACCATTTGCACATCGGAAGAGTCTCAGCGCTCATCTCCTCCTGGGCAGGAAGCCCCTGCGGGTGCTTGGTGGTCTGTCTTTGGAAGAATTTCTGCTCGCCACTGCCTCAGAGCACCACCACATCTCCAGAGTGGCCCATCTTCAGCTGGCACCCACGGCGTCTCCAGTGCCAAGCCTTCATCACCTCAGCCAGCTGGAGATGTGGCAATTCTGGGCAATTCTGGAGATGTGGTGGTGCTCCGAGGCGGTGGGGTCAGGTAGGAAGTGGGGCAGGAGGGGCCCCTGGGTGTGTATGACGGGTTAGGCCGCCACTTGCAACACATGTCACACATCTGAGTCAGGTGGAGCCTTGGTGGCTCCACTCCCCATCCCACTCCCTGCACCTGGGAAAGCAGCAGAGGACGGCCCGAGAGCTCAGGTCCTCGCGTGGGAGACCCAGAGGACTCTCCCGCCACCTGGCTGTGGCCTGGCCCAGGACCAGCCGTTGCATCCATTTGAGCAGCTAACAAGCATATGGATGGCCTCTCTCTCTCTCCCTCTGTCTGTGTAACTCTGTTTTTCAAATAAATAAATCTTTTTAAAAAGGGTCAGTACCTGCCTCAGCTTTCTTACCCCCTTAGCCAGGGTTTTCACGAAAGATTGCCGGCCATCTTGGAAGCCCTCGAGGGGCTGTGAGCTGTGAGGGCCAGGTGAGCAGGGCCTCTGCACCCTTGTGGGAGACCCAGAGGAAGCTCCTGGCTCCTGGCCTCCAGTGAGTCCAGCTCTGGCTGTTACAGCCATTTGAGGAGTGAACCTATGGACAGAATAATTCTGCAACCCTCCTTCTTTCTGTGTGATATGCCAAATACATACACACAAGTCAAAAGGTTTATAAAGTGGGGGGTGGGTCAGGAGGCGGGATGTGGTCCAGGAGGCGGGATGTGGTCCAGAAGGTGGGATGTGGTCCAGGAGGCAGGAGGTAGTCCAGGAGCGGAAGGTGGTCCAGGAGGCAGGAGGTAGTCCAGGAGCGGAAGGTGGTCCAGGAGGCGGGAGGTGGTCCAGAAGGTGGGATGTGGTCCAGGAGGCGGGAGGTAGTCCAGGAGGCGGGAGGTGGTCCAGAAGGCGGGAGGTAGTTTAGGAGGCAGGAGGTGGTCCAGGCAGGAGGTGGTCCAGGACGCAGGAGGCAGAAGGTGGTCCAAAGGCGGGAGGTGGTCCAGGCAGGAGGCAGAAGGTGGTCCAGGAGCGGAAGGTGGTCCAGGAGGCGGGAGGTAATCTAGGAGGCGGAAGGTGATCCAGGAGGCGGGAGGTAGTCCAGGAGGTGGGAGGTGGTCCAGGCAGGAGTTGGTCCAGGACACAGGAGGCAGAAGGTGGTCCAAAGGCGGGAGGTGGTCCAGGACGCAGGAGGCAGAAGGTGGTCCAAAGGCGGGAGGTGGTCCAGGCAGGAGGCAGAACGTGGTCCAAAGGCGGGAGGTGGTCCAGGAGCAGAAGTTGGTCCAGGAGGCGGGAGGTGGTCTAGGAGGCGGGAGGTGGTCCAGGAGGTGGGATGTGGTCCAGGAGGTGGGAGGTGGTACAGGAAGCGGGAGGTAGTCCAGGAGGCGGGATGTGGTCCAGGAGGCGGGAGGTAGTCCAGGAGGCAGGATGTGGTCCAGGAGGCGGGAGGTGGTCCAGGCAGGAGGCGGGAGGTGGTCCCGGCAGGAGGCGGGAGGTGGTCTAGAGGCGGGAAGTGGTCCAGGAGGTGGGAGGAGGCAGAAGGTGGTCCAGGAGGCGGGATGTGGTCCAGGAGGCGGGATGTGGTCCAGGAGGCGGGATGTGGTCCAGGAAGTGGGATGTGGTACAGGAAGCGGGAGGTAGTCCAGGAGGCGGCAGGTGGTCCAGGAGGCGGGAGGTAGTCTAGGAGGTGGAAGGTGGTCCAGGAGGCGGGAGGTAGTCCAGGAGGCGGAAGGTGGTCCAGGAGGCGGGATGTGGTCCAGGAGGCGGGAGGTAGTCCAGGAGGTGGGAGGTGGTCCAGGAGGTGGGAGGTGGTCCAGGCAGGAGGCAGGAGGTCGTCCAGGAGGCAGAAGGTGGTCCAGGAGGCGGGATGTGGTCCAGGAGGCGGGATGTGGTCCAGGAGGTGGGAGATGGTCCAGGAGGCGGGAGGAGGCAGGATGTGGTCCAGGAGGTGGGAGGTAGTCCAGGAGGTGGAAGGTGGTCCAGGCAGGAGGCGGGAGGTGGTCTAGGAGGCGGGAGGTGGTCCAGGAGGTGGGAGATGGTCCAGGAGGCGGGAGGAGGCAGAAGGTGGTCCAGAAGGCGGGAGGTGGTCCAGGAGGTGGGAGGTGGTCCAGGCAGGAGGCGAGAGGTGGTCCAGGCAGGAGGCAGGGAGCTGGTCCAGGAGGCAGCCATCGGAAGCAGAGCTTCTCGCAGCTCTCTGGTGTGGCAATAGGGACCCGAGGCCTTGGTCCACCTTTGACTGTTTTGCCAAGGACATTAGCAGTTAGTCAGATTGGAAGTAGAGCAGCTGCTACGATAATTGGTGAGCATAGGGCTATACCACATCTATTCTAAGGCTTTTTTCCTTTTAAATTTAAAAAAAAAGATTATTTTTATTTGAAAACCAGAGTTACGGGGGCAAGGCAGGGAGACAGAAAGAGAGAGTGAGTAAACTTTCAACCACTGGTTCGTTCCCCCAGTAGCTGCAGTGAGCAGAGCTGGGCTGGTCCACAGTGGGAGCCAGGAGCTTCTTCTGGGTCTCCCATGTGGGTGCAGGGGCCCAAGCACTTGGGGCACCCTCTGCTGCTCTTCCAGGCCACAAGTAGGGAGCTAGATAGGAAGTAGAGCAGCTATAACTTTAACAGGCACCCATATTGTGTGCCGGTGCCACAGGCAGAGAGTTAGCATACAATGCCACCATACCAGCTCCATACTTTTTTCCCCCGCTTTTTAAAAAAGTGAACTTGCTGAGTGTCTTCCTGTGGTGTTGGACATGACCTAGCCACAGTTCACAATGTTTGAAGTCCAGTGTTGTACTCTGATGGGACTAAGAGGGTTCGAATAATACAGTTATGTTGATTAGAAGTGGGGCCTGCTTGAGAGGCACTGAGGGTATGTCCTTGCATGCCCGCGGAGACCACGCTCCCAGGAGGCTGGGGCGGGCAGCCATAGCATGCTCGCCCTCGCCAGACCCTGGGATCCAGCCGATCCTGTGCTTGAACCAACACTGCCAGCTACACAAACTCCCATGCTTGGAAGTGGCAGTCCTGGGTACTAGATCACAGCAGGAGGAGCTGCCAACAGCCCCACCTGCTCTCGCTGCCAGGGAAGGGGTCCCCTCCTCCTGAGAGAGGAGGCTGCCAGGCCTTCGGGGACTCCGGAAAGGGAGTGGCCAGGGGCCACCGCTTCCAGGCCCCACCCACACCCGACTAGCTTTCCTGCAGATCTCAGTTCTGGTAACCTTGGGACCCGAGCTGTTTTGAATTTCAGATTGTGAAATACCTGCATATACACAACTAGACATCTCAGGGATGCAAAACAGTTACGAGCCTCAAACTTACATCATTGACACTTTGCCCAGGGCATGAGTACAATCTCATACATTTGAAATAACTGTTTTTCTTCAAGATTAATTTTATTTATTTGAAAGGCAGAGTGATAGAGAGAGAGATCTTGCAGTCACTGGGTCACTCCCAAAACAAATGCAATGATCAGGGCTGGGCCACGCTGAAGCCAGGAACTCCGGCTGGGTCTTCCCTGTGGTGCTGGGGACCAGCGCCGGGCCTGCTGCCTTGGCAGGGGCAGGGAAGCTGATCAGACCAGAGAAGCCCAGGATACCGACACGAGGCAGGCATCTCAAGTGGTGTCAAGCACTACGCCAAACGCCTCCCCTATTTCTTTCTCTCTCATCCTTTTTCTCTCTCTTCCTTCCTTCTTTCCTTTTTTGAAAAGTACTTCTCTAAATATAGAATCCTGTTTTCTGCAGGGTTTGGTTCCATGGCTCATAAGCTAGTCCTCTACCCTATGGCATTATCAAACCATACGGGCGCAGTTCATGTCCTCGCTGTTCCACTTCTGCTCCAGCTCTGTGTGTGTGGCCTAGGAAGGCAGTGGAGGACGGCCCAAGTGCTTGAGAACCTAAACCAGCGTGGGAGGCCCAGAAGACGCTCCTGGCTCCTGGCTTCAGTGTGAGCTAGAGAGATCTGGCACCATTTTCTTTCTGTTCTCTTTCTAGGGCTCCAAATACAATCACAAGTATGCCAGAGGCTTGTTTGCTTGGTTATTATTTATTTATTTACAGACAAAAAGGTCTTCCAACTGCTAGTTCACTCCCCAAGTGGCCTCAGTGGCCAGAGAGGAACTGATCTGAAGCTGCAAGCCAGGAGCCTCTTCTGGGTCGCCCACGTGGGGGCAGGTGCCCAAGGAGTCATCCTCTGCTGCTTTCCCAGGCCATTGGCAGAGTTGGATTCTGTTTTTTTTATATATATATGTGTGTATGTATATTTATTTATTTATTTATTTATTTAAATTGGAAAGCCAGATATACAGAGAGGAGGAGAGACAGAGAGGAAGATCTTCCGTCCAATGATTCATTCCCCAAGTGACCGCAATGGCTGGAACTGAACCCATCCGAAGCCAGGAAGGAGCCTCTTCTGGGTCTCCCAGGCGGGTGCAGGCCCCAAGGCTTTGGGCTGTCCTCCACCGTTTTCCCAGGCCACAGCAGGGAGCTGGATGGGAAGTGGGGCTACCAGGATTAGAAACGGCCTCTGCATGGGATCCTGGTGCATGCAAGACGACAACTTTAGCTGCTAAGTCACCATGCTGGGCCCTAATATTTATTTTTAATAATATTCTGTCACAATGGCTGGAGCTGGGCCAGTCCCAAACCGGAAGCCAGGAGCTTCTTTTGGGTCTCCCACGTGAGTGGAGGGGCCCAAGCACTTGTGCCATCCAACACTGATCTTCCAGATATCTCAACAGGAAGTGGAGCTGGGACTCAAATCAGTGCCCATATTGGATGCTAGCACTGCAGGCAATGGCCTTACGGCCACACTGTCATGCTCACCCCTGTGCATTTCAAAGCACGCGTGCAGTGCATACTGATCAAATCAGTGCACTCCGCACTCCGGTCCTTTGCCACTGCTTTGTGAGTGAACTTGCAGCTCCTTTCTTCCGCTTGTTCAGATGGTATTTGTGTTAGTTCCACACTGGGCTGTGTGACACTGCGGATGTACTTCTTGGCTGCGGTTGGATTTGGAACCCATCATCCAACTCGCTCTTGCTGCCTGCCCCTTCCAGCCTCTGTGTTCAGATAAGTTAGACTCAGCGTCTACATGTGAGGGACAGCACTGCATAGTTTTCGGTGTTTTGCTTATTCTAGCATGTTGCCCTCCAGTTCCATCCACGTTGCTGCACATCACAGGATTTCTGCCTTTTCGTGGCTGAATCGTATTGCACCCTGCATAGATAACACATTTCTTCCTCCGTACAGGTGATAATGGACATCTTCATCGGCTCCTTGCTTCGGCTATGCTGAGCAGTGCTGATGGACACAGTGACGTCACGGCTCTCGGATGCAGATCCAGCACACAGTCTGCTGTTTGGTTACGAGGACTTTCCAGGGAGACTTGACGGCCCCAGACTCCATTCCCAGGGCAGACGTTCCTTTCACTGCATGTCTTCGTCAGCAATAGTTACTTCCTGTTTGCCGGCAGATAGTCCGCCTGGCAGGGGTTACATGATCTGTGTGTGTGTGTTTACTTTGGTTGGTTTTGTTTTGCTTAAACAGCTTTATTTTTTAAATTCTTTTTGACAATGTAGATTCAGGAGCATAGTGGGACCCCCTTTCTCCATTCATTCCCCAACAACCTCGCCATTCATTCTTCCCTTTCCCCCACGTTTTTACCATGGTGTTCTTTCAGTTCACATTTAAGTCACAGGCTCAACATTCCGTTAGGTTAGGGTTAGGGTTCAACAACACGGAGATAGAAAGGAAGAAAAAACCAAAACAACCTTACTGTTTCTCAAGAGTAGACAGAGCTTGCCTAACAGGTTTTAATAAAACGGCCTAGGGGTCAGCGCGACGGCTCAATGGCTAAATCCTCACCTTGAATGAGCCTGAATCTTATATTCCGGCAGCTCTACTTCCCATCCAGCTTCCTGCTGTGGCCTGGGAAGGCAGTGGAGGACGGCCCAAAGCCTTGGGACTCTGCACCCGCGTGGGAGACCTGGGAGAGCTTCTGGCTCGTGTGTTGATTTTGTATCCTGTCACTTTACTGAGTTATCCCACCTGTTCTGACAGCTTTTCGGAAGAGTGCTTAGGTTTTTTCCACATACGAAATCACGGCATCGTTAACCATCAGGACGCCCCTCCCCCTTTCTGGTTTCAGCGCCATCCCCTTCTTTCTCCGCCCCAAATGCTCTAGCTGAATGTCTGCTAAGGCTGAGTAAGAGTGATGAGAGTGGCCATCTTTGTCTTATCCCAGAATGGAAGGGAGATTCAGCTTTCCCTTTTGGTGTAACATTGGCTCTTGGTTTGGCATGTGTAGTCTTTATATCTTCAGGTACGTTTCTTCTATTCCTAATTTGGTGGGAATTTTTCATTTTTCTGCAGATACTGAAATGGGCACATGGCTTTGTTCTTCATTCTGCCCATGTTATTTATTGTGCTTATTGATTTGTGCATCTTTTTCTTATAGATTTATTTTTCAAAGGCAGAGTTCTAGAAGAGTGACAGAGACAGAGAGATAGAGAAAATCGTCCACACACTGGTACTCAAACTTGTGCCTGGAGTTTGAAACCTGAAGGAACAGGACTCGAAGCACACGCGTGGGGCTGAGCCAGCGGGCAGGGCAGCAGGGGCCACTGAGGGCCAAGGGCGGTCAGGTCCACTTCCCTGTGTGCCTCGGGGCTTCCATCACTCGTTGTCTGGTGGCTCTGGCAAAGCGTGGTGGGCACGAGACTCTTCTCTCAGCTGTACTCTTTCTCAGTAAGAAACTTCTGGCATTCTTCTGGGCACAGGCCACTCTGGGAGGAGCTGCAGCCCCCAGTCACTGGGGGAGAAGCACATGTGGTTTGTGCACTTTTCTCGAAGAGCAATGGTGTGCCTTTCCTTTTGCTCTTTTTCTTGAGTCGTAGGAACACTGTCACAATGGTTGGAGCGTCAGCAGCCATTTCAGACTGTGGGGAAGCAGCCATCTAAGTGCCCCGGGGTCTTGACCTTGCACACACCGAAGGTCAGCAACCTCTGGCCAGGATTTCTTAGCCAGGCCCTGTCAACATTTTGCACCAGATACAACTCTTGCTGGCGACTATGCTGTGTGTTGTAAGATGTTTAGCACAGCCTCTGGCCTCGAACCCCATTGTCAGTTGCTCCTTGACCCCCACATGTCAGTCACACCTCACCTCCAGCTGTCACAATCACGAGTATGTCCAGAGACAACTACTGTTCTCTAGGGGGCAAGATGCCTGTAATTGACACCACATCTGTCCAGCAGGGTTAGAATGCATATCACATAGGCAGTTTAAAAGAAATTCATGGGCCTGAAGCAGTAGCCTAGCAGCTAGTTTTCGCCTTGCACACACCGGGATCCCATATGGGAGCTGATTCTAATCCTGGTAGCCCTACTTCCCATCCAGCTCCCTGCTGTGGCCTGGGAAAGCAGTCGAGGACGGCCCAAAGCCTTGGGACCCTGCCCTTGCGTGGGAGACCTGGAGGAGGCTGCTGGCTTCTGGTTTCGGATCAGCTCAGTCCGGCCATTGCGGTCACTTGGGGAGTGAATCATTGGACGGAAGATCTTCCTCTCTGTGTCTCTTCCTCTCTGTAAATCTGACTTTGTAATACAAATAAATAAATCTTTAAAAAAAGAACTAAATGTTATATAAAAAATGCACTTATTTTCATCTGGAAAGCGAGAGAGGCAGGGAATCTCCACCTGCTGGCTCACTCCTTGGATGTTTCTAGCAGCTGGGCTGGGTTAGACCGAGTTCTCCATCTGCTTCTCCCACATGAGCGGCAGGAGCCCAACAATGCGAGCCAGCATCTGCATCCTCCCAGGGGGAACACTGGCAGGAAGCTGCAGCTGGAAGCAGAGCCAGGGATTGGGGCCAAGCACTCGAAGTGGGCCGTGGGCAGCCGAGGCAGCATCTTAACCCTGAGCCCAAGCTCACCCCCAGAAATGCAACTTTAAAAAAAATTTTTTAAATTTATTTTTATTATAAAGTCAGATATACAAAGAGGAGGAGAGACAGAGAGGAAGATCTTCCATCCATTGATTCATTCCCCAAGTGACCTCAATGGCTGGAGCTGTGCTGATCCAAAGCCAGGAGTCAGGAGCCTCTTCCGGGTCTCCCATGCGGGTGCAGGGTCCCAAGGCTTTGGGCCGTCTTCGACTGCTTTCCCGGGCCACAGGCAGGGAGCTGGATGGGAAATGGGGCAGCTGGGATTAGAACCAGTGCCCACATGGGATCCTGGTGTGTGTGTGCAAGGCAAGGACGTTAGCTGCTCAGCTACTGTGCCAGGTCCCAGAAATGCAACTTTTTAAAAAGAAAAAGATACACAGGTAAAATTAATTTTCAAGACATTGTATTTAATCCAAAACATTGGAAACACTGCCACCATCACAGATGTGATCTGTATTAAAAATGTCTGCAGACTATCTAATCCTTTTTCATGTAGGTTTCGAACTTGAGGTGTACTTTGCATTTCCACCTGTTAAGTGAGTTTTCAGTTTCCATTTATGTGAAAGACGGAGGGACCAAGAGTCACAGAGACAATTGGGCAGCAAGGATTTCCACCCGCTGGCGCACTGCCCGCTTCCCACCCAGCCAGAGCTGGGCTGGAGCCACAGGCTGGCTTCATCTGCGGAGATCCAAGGCCGGGAGCCACCCGCAGCTGGATCTCCCGATGCGTATGAGCGGGCAGGACGCGAAGCGGGGGAGCAGCCAGGCACTCAGCGCCCCGCGGCGACTCACCTGCTGAACCCAGGCCCACCGTATTTCCAGCGCTCCGGGGCTGGTGTGCGCCGCATGCACCCTTCCTGGATTCCCAGGAAGCGTGGCCCGAGTCACCTTCTGGCTCCTTGGAGCCAGGGGCTTCCTGTGACTGCAGCAGAAGTAATGCCAGCAACACTTGGGGCTGCTGGTCAGCCACCCCAGGCACACCCCTCAGAGGCTGTGACGGCAGCACTGGTGAGACAGCCACTGCCACCAGCATCATCTCCCCGAGGCCTCCCCTCCCCCGAGAGCTACTGCTTTCATCCTGTGAACAGATTGTGCCGGAGAGGAGGCGGGCAGGCTGAGGCGGGCGGCCACACGAAGCCCCCTGCGCCTTCCGCTGAGCTTTGTGCTCCCCGAGGCCCGCAGCTTGCCTCCTGCCTGCCTGCTTCCTCCCTCACCCTGGAAGAACAAGGGGCACCCACGGAACCCACGGCTCCCCTCTGGCTGTCGTTACCCTCCCCTCCATCCTCGCCAGCGTCCAGCTGCAGCAGGTGCCTGGCTGCTGTGCTGGGTGGCGGGAACGACTCGGGCTGCTCCAGCTTCTGGCCTGCCTCCCAGCACGGGCCTGGGGTCTGGGCCCAGTGGAGTCCTCCATGGTCTAAGGTCCACACCAGGGACAGGGCTGAGCCTGCTGCGGCCGGTGGGCGGGGGGCAGCAGTCACCTGTGGACGGCAGGAGCGGCCTGGGCTCAGGCCACACGTCCGGATGCAGCGTGGAAAGCTCGCGGGGGCGCCGCCGTCGGCCCGGCCTCCCTCTGCGCGTCGCTCACCTAGACACCCTCCTCCGCGGGCACCGCTCGGGCTTCGCTCGCAGCCGCACCTGGGGGGCTCTGCAGGCTCCGAAGTCCCCCCCACCCCACTCCCCGCCACGGCCTCTCCGTCTGGGCCATCGGGGCGCAGTGAGGGAGCACCCCACGGACCGGCAGCACCCCGGGCTGCCTTCCCTTGAACTAAAGGCGGAAAGCGCTGCTCGCGGCAAGGCGCGGCCGTGGCCGGCTGGGCGCCGAGCAGAGGCCCGAGGGGCGCGCGGGGAGCCCGGGCGGAGCGGGGCGCTCGCTCCCGCGCCGGCCGGCAGGTGCGCGGCCGCCGGGCGAGGCTGGGCGGGCCTGGCCGCGGCCCCGCCTCCGGGCCGCCCATAAAGGAGCACGGCGGCGGCCGGCGGGGCTGGGAGCGCGGCTGGCGGGGTCGCTGCCGGTGGGCCTCGCGTCGCCGGCGCCCGCGCTGCAGCCATGCTCTTCTGGCACTCGCAGCCCGAGCACTACAACCAGCACGGCTCCGGCAGCTACCTGCGGTAAGCGCGCCGCGCGCCCCCGGCGCCGGCCATCGGGGCACCCCGCCGGTCGAGGGGCACCGTCGGGGCGCCGACTTGGGGCGCTCCCGTCCGAGGAGTTGAGGCAACTTTGGGTCCCGCACCCCTCGATCCGCCGCGCGCTTCGCTGTGCCCAGGGTCGTGCCGGCCGCCGGCGCTCCGCCAGAGCCCATCCTTGCGCGGGGTCCGGGCTGAGCCCTGCGTGCGCGGCGGCTCCCGCGATCCCCGGGACCCCCGGGCGGGCCGGAGTGCGCTGGTTTCCTTGGCTCCGCAGCTCGCCGGGCGCGCGGTCACTCCCCTTCTCTGAACTCGCCGGAACCAGCTCTAGCCTGCGCTGATTTCCTCTCCGCCGGAGCCCGCAGGGCTTTTGGTGCGCGCTCAGGGCGGTGGGGATTGTGAGCGCCAGGTCCCGCTCGGAAGTGCATCCCCGCTAGTCGCCGGAGGCCCGGGAGGCCCGGGGGAGCTGGGGGGGATCGTGCGTCCTCCGCTGCTGGGCAGGCGGGAGTGGGAAGGCGCGGCACAGGCGCGGGCAGGACCGGGAGCTGCAGGGAGGGACCCCCAGAGAGGAAGCTGCAGGGGGACCCCCAGAGAGGGAGCTGCAGGGAGGGACCCCCAGAGAGGGAGCCGCAGGGAGGGACCAGAGAGGGAGCTGCAGGGAGGGACCCCCAGAGAGGGAGCTGCAGGGAGGGACCCCCAGAGAGGGAGCTGCAGGGAGGGACCCCCAGAGAGGGAGCTGCAGGGAGGGACCCCCAGAGAGGGAGCTGCAGGGAGGGACCCCCAGAGAGGGAGCTGCAGGGAGGGACCCCCAGAGAGGGAGCTGCAGGGAGGGACCCCCAGAGAGGGAGCTGCAGGGGGACCCCGAGTGCGGCGCAGGTGCAGCTGCGTGTCCCGGAGGCCCGCGCTGGGGACTCGCGTGGGAGGGGCTGCCTTGACATCTGCTCCCTGGAGGGGAAGGTCCCCGGAATAGCTGAGATGCCTGAGAGCGGGAGCCGCAGGCCCTAGGTGCTGCGTTTCTGGCGCCGTCTTGGGTCCACGCCGCTCACTTTTGCAGGGTGGGGGTTTCGCTTGCGTGAGGGTTGGGCTCAGTGCGGCTCCTGGATTCTAGAGCGAAGGTCTGGTCCTTCTCCTCGCCTCCTGGGTCTCCTCCCGCAACTCTTGTGCGGGTTGCGTGGCCTTCACTCTCCTCTTCCCCCATCGTGTTTGATGTTCCTGTGACTTTTATTCCTTGGCAAATAAGGATACCAGGCTTGAACAAGTTACTGTTGAGTGATGGCCTGCCCCCACCCTACCCCTGTCCCGTGCCTTTTTTTTTTTTTTTAATTTGAAGGCAGCAGCCCATGGATTATTAACTTGCCGTGGTCTGGGCAAACAGGAGGTTATGCAATCCTTAGGGGAGCTGGCCTGGGTTCCTAGAGACCTCCACAGAGGGGGAACTGGCTCCCAGGACGGTGGGGCGTGGGGGACTCTGGCAGCTGCCCTCCGGCCTGGGCAGGGCGGCGCGTCTGAGTGCGCCCACAGCCCAGCTCTCCTTGAGAGTGAGGTGGGCATGGTCGGGGTGTGTGCCACACTCGTTTATGATGTCGTGTGGGGAACAGATTGTCCCGGTGACTCTTGTGTTTATACAGTGGAGTCAGGTCAGCCAATCTGATTCATGGCCCGGGACCTGTGCAGGGAGGAGGCTGATCAAGATAAGCATGCTGGCACTTTTTTGGCACCTGTCGCTGCCCTGCTGACGGTGTAGCGAGTCTCTGCCGCTTGCAGGTTGTCCGGGTTCTCAAGGAGCGCTTTGTCCCTTGCAAGGGCGTTTTGAATGTAGAGCCAGGGCTGGTCCTGATCATGTGGTTGTTTCAAAGTGGAGAAGACACTTCCTGGGGTTAGGCCTTGAAGCCGCCGCTGGAGAGAGCACTCCTGGGAGGGTTGGGAGCCTGTCCCCTGCCCCTGGGTGGGGAACTCAGCCTGCATTTGCACTTAGAGCCCCCTGGACAGGGTCTGATCTGACTAGTGGTCAGTTCATCGAACCGTCAACCTAAAGTCAGAGCGTTTGTTAAGATTCTTCTGAGGGCATGGCCGGGGGCACCTTTCTGGGTGTCCCGTGGCACCTCTGGCTTGAGCTGGTGGGTGAGTGGGGACCATGCGACTCCCTGGCTGCAAGCCTCTGCTGCAGGTGTCTGGCTGTGCAGCTGGCTGCCCGGGCTCCAGCCTGACCCCGGCCCTGTGTGTTGCAGGGACGTGCTTGCCCTGCCCATCTTCAAGCAGGAGGAGCCGCAGCTGTCCCCGGAGAACGAGGCTCGCCTGCCGCCCCTGCAGTACGTGCTGTGTGCCGCCACATCCCCGGCCGTGAAGCTGCACGAGGAGACACTCACTTACCTGAACCAAGGTAGAGCCAGGCCCGGGCACACCTGGAGGGTGGGCTCACTGTGTGGTCAGGCGAGCCGGTGCCAGTGGGGTTGGAGGCCAGGGACTGGGGCTCAGCTTCTGTTTCCTGGCTGTACACCCCTGCCCCCCGCACTGGCTGTCTTCATGGGATGGAACACTGGCTTTGTGGTTACACACCCCGAGCAGAACTCGCCTTGCATGTCCCCCCCGAATGTCCCCTTCACTGGTGGGTCCTACAGGCTGGAGCTTCTGCTGCCAGATGTCATATGTGGGCATGAATTGAGCACCGTTGGCATACCACGTGTGTGTTTTTCTTAAAGATCTATGTGTTTGAGAGGGAGAGAGACAGACAGCCAGGCACCCTCATACAGAGTGCGAGAGAGTGAGAGGTGGATCTTGGGGACCCTGGCTTACTTCCCAAATGGCCACAGCAGCCAGGGCTGAGCCGGGCCCCAGCTGGGGACCTGGAGCTCCAGCCTGGCCTCCAGATGTGTGCATCTTCCGCTGCTTTCCCAGGCATGTTAACAGGGAGCTGGGTCAGAAGCAGAGCTGTGGGATTGCAATGAGGTTCCGACGTAGGGTGCTGGCGTCTGAGGCAGCGTAGCCTGCTGCGTCACAGCACTGGCCCCTGCTCTGCTCTCTGCTGGAGCTGAACCTGGTGGTTATGGCAGCTCAGTGCAGGGCCCAGGTGCCTCAGCCAGAGAAGCCAGGGCCGAGGCCGCCGGGACTTCGTGCTGGGTTCTCTGTAGGAGCTGGGCCGGGCCTCCGTGCTGGGTTCTCTGTAGGAGCTGGGCCGGGCCTCCGTGCTGGGTTCTCTGTAGGAGCTGGGCCGGGACTTCGTGCTGGGTTCTCTGTAGGAGCTGCGCCGGGACTTCGTGCTGGGTTCTCTGTAGGAGCTGGGCCGGGCCTCCGTGCTGGGTTCTCTGTAGGAGCTGGGCCGGGCCTCCGTGCTGGGTTCTCTGTAGGAGCTGGGCCGGGCCTCCGTGCTGGGTTCTCTGTAGGATCCGGGGCCGGGCCTCCGTGCTGGGTTCTCAGGGCAGCACTCCGGCTCGTTCTGATCCTCTGCCGGTTGGAGAGCAAAGGTGTGTGAGGCGCGTAGTGTGACTGCGGCTGTTCTGGGGCGAGTTGTCTTCATCAGGACGCCTGTTGGGGGACTGGAGCACGTGGCTTTGGCTGTTCCTGGGCCTGTGTAGGGTTTGCTGTGTCTCCCGGGTCCTGAATGGAGCAGAGGACTCGGGAAGTTTTGTGGGGAAGCTCAAGGGTGAGCGTCTGGCAGTAGGGAGACCCTCTTCTCTGGAATTTTGCCTCAATTTGGGGAGCCCCTGGACTGAGAGTCCATTGTGATCAACAGGCTCCCCTGGCCTGCCGCAGCCACGTCCTGGTGTTGGCAGGGCTCGGTGGGCGGCCCAGGCTTGCTGCTGTGGGCAGCACTGCTGGCTCGGTCGGCTGTGGGGAGCCTGCAGGCCCCGGTGGCCCTGGCTGGGGGTGCCGAGGGTCTGCGTGGCTGCAGCTGCTGTTGCCCTTGCCTCTCTTTCCTGCAAGGTTTGCATTTCAGCAGTTTCTTTTCTTTTTATTTTTTTTAAAGATTGATTTATTTTGATTGGAAAGTCATATATACAGAGAGGAGGAGAGACAGAGAGGAAGATCTTCCGTCCGATGATTCACTCCCCAAGCGACCGCGATGGCTGGAGCTGTGCCGATCTGGAGCTAGGAACCAGGAACTTCCTCCAGGTCTCCCAGGCGGGTGCAGGGTCTCAAAGCATTGGACCGTCCTCCACTGCTTTCCCAGGCCACAAGCAGGGATGGGAAGTGGAGCTGCCGGGATTAGAACCGGCGCCCATATGGGATCCCAGCGTGTTTAAGGCGAGCACTTTAGCCACTAGGCCACGGTGCTGGGCCCAGCAGTTGCTTTCTTTTGTGGGCTGCTGGCAGCTTACCCTGCCGACCCACAACACCAGCCCCTCTGTTCTTTCTGTGTGGTGTTGGGATCCAGCACTTTACGCATTTGCTCCTGCCTTTATGAAGTACTGTTTTACCAATGGCATTTTCTACTGTTGTCAAAGCATCTTAAACGTCATTTAAAATGTTTACATTCTTCTCGTTATTTAGAGCAGAATCTTTTCATAATAACTAAAACACATGGTGTAATTATTTAGGAGACGGGGAGGGCCGAGTCCCCCTGTTTAAAAACATGGGTGTATTTATTTGTAAAGTAGAGGTGGAAGGAAACGGAGAATCTTCCGTACACTGGTTCACTTTCCAAATGGCCACAATGGCCGGAGCCAAGGTCAAGTTATGAGCCTGGAGCTTCTTGCGGGGTTCCATGTGGGGGCAGGAGCCTGGCTGGGTGGCCTTCCTTTGCTGTTTTTCCATGAGCATTAGCAGCGAGCAGGTTGGAGGTGGGGCAGCCAGGACTTGAACTGGTACCTGTACGGAATGCTGGGGTTTCTAGGGGTGGTCTCGCTGCTCCGTGCCAGAGTGGGCCCGCTGCGGAGTCCATGTGTCAGCACACAGTGTGTCAGCGCTCAATGTGGCAGCACACAGTGTGGCAGCACACAAGGTGTCAGCAGTCACTGTGTCAGCGCACAGTGTGTCAGCGCACAGTGTGTTAGCAGTCAGTGTGTCAGCGCTCAATGTGGCAGCACACAAGGTGTCAGCAGTCACTGTGTCAGCACAGTATGTCAGCGCACAGTATGGCAGCATGCACTGTGTCAGCGCCCAATGTGGCAGCACACAATGTGTCAGCACACAGTGTGTCAGGCAGCACACACAGTGTGTCAGCAGTGACTGTGTCACCACACAAGGTGTCAGCAGTCACTGTGTCAGTGCACAGTGTGTCAGCACAGTATGTCAGCGCACAGTGTGGCAGCACGCAGTGTGTCAGCAGTCACTGTGTCAGCGCACAGTGTGGCAGCACCTGCTGTTCAGTGTTGATGTTTCCTGTGCTGTTGCCATGGTATTTCTTTTTGCACATTTCTGTAAGCCATCCACATGCTGTGAAACATGATGGGGTCCTGTTGCTGATAGAAGACCACCAGAGAGGGGTTGGTGTCGTGGTGTCATGGTGTAGCACGCTAAGCCTCTGCCTACCGTGCTGGCATTCCAGTGGGTACTGGCTCCCGTTCTGGCTGCTGCAGCCATTTGGGGCGTGAGTCAGCAGATGGAAGATTCTCTCTATAACTCTGCCTTTAAGTAAAAATAAATCTTTAGAAAGGGAACCACTAGGCACTCCCAGGCCGGGATGCTGTGGTTGGGGAAGGTGTGTCACCTGGACCGCCTCAGATAGTTTAAGATGCAGTAAAAATGGTTTGAAGAAGAGTCTGTCCTTGTAAGGGGCAGAGAGCTATCTCAAGAGCTTTGCAAAGGCTGGTTTATCTGCTGCCCTCACTGGGCCAAAGGTCACTGTGGCCTGCTCTGGCTGCAGCCCCCTGGAGGGAGGAGGTGGGTGGGGCCGCCTGAGAGCCCCAGGGTGTCTGCTGGGGATTCTGGCTTTGCGATAAGAATGGCTTGCAGAGAGAAAGCTCTGGTATGTTCTACCAAAGCAGCTGTTCCTGGAGGTTTGTGAGGGTGGGATACAGGGAGCACTCCCGGCTGTGTTGGCTGGAGCTGGGCGGGGCCGAAGCCAGGAGCCAGGACCTTGGTGCAGGTGTCCCGTGGAGATGGCAGGGATCCAACTCCTAGAGCCACCACCATTGCTGCAGGGGTCTGGAGTCGGGGACTGAGCTGGGATTCCGGCAGAGGCACTCGCTCCGTGTGGGCCTGGACATCAAACAGCTAAGCCAAATGCTTACTCTGCACAAAAGCTCTTCTTAAGGGTGGAGCAACAGAGAGGGCTTTTTCTTAGTTTTATTTTTGATGGTTACATAATTGGTTAGGTGGGAAGGGTCAAGGATTAGCGGGGAAATTGGGTGAGACCGTTGTTTTCATACCTTCCTTATCATCTTCCTGTGTCTGGGGAAGAGGGGAGATAAGGGGAGAAGCCACACCCAGCCTCCAAACCGCCTCAGCCCCCGGGGATGGGGGAACTGCCACCCAATGTCATCCCAGGATCCCCGGCCCTGCTCAGGTGGTTTCAGTGGTTCTGAAATGCTGTGGATCTTGCAGATCTGAGGAAGAGGCAATCCTTCCACAGTCTGTTGGCTGACCTAGTCCACCTCAGAGGCTCTCGTGCTCAGAAATGTGCTGTCAAGCTTTGGTGGGGTAGTTTGCCAACTTGCTCTGCCCTCCCTCCTCTGCCGTGGTACACATACCCCCCTGAGGCTCCAGTGGACTGCCCTATCCCGTGTGCCTCTGGGTATGCTGTCCACTGCCATCTTCAGGAAGTGAGCAGGCCCCATTCAGACACACGCACTTCACTGTCAGACCACAGGCCCTGCCACTCTCCCCGTGCATGGCTCCGAGGCCAGCAGTTCGGTTGGGGTGACCCTCAAAGAAATCTCATCGGAGGTGATTCCTGACCTGACTCTTATGTGTGCCTGCCAGTATGGGGTCCGGCTCATTCTGCCTCTCGCAGCAGCCCACACACACTGATAGTTGTAATTGCTAGGTCAGATCTATTTCTAGCCCTATTTCTATCCTTACGCAAACCAGTGGGTGCTACAGCCCTGCCCAGCCCTGCGCACCACACACTTGGTCCCAGTCGGAGTAACCCTCGGTACCCCCTCCTGGGCCTGTCCCCAGCCCTGGTGTCTGTGCCTGCCACCATGTGCAGTGGACTGGTCTGGTCTGTCCCACATTCCATTCTGCTCTCCTACACATCATTGGGCACCAAAGCCAAACTGTCCAACCAAGTCTACCCTCCAGTCCTGGTTCTCATGCTCACCAGTGGGAGCTGCAGCCCCTCAGAGAAGTGCTCATGGTTTCTCTACTGAACCCATTCCCTACCCCGGATCTTGCACTCTCCAGGTGGTTCTGTGGTGTAGCTCAACAGGACTTGCCCCCAGCTCCATCACCTGCCAGCTGATGTTGTGACAAAGCCCAGCCAACCTGTACCCACTCTGGCTTATGCATGCACCAGTAGGTACAGTCGGTTAGCCCAGCCTGGCTTTCCCCCAACCCAGTTCACGTGCAGGTGAACAGGTGTTGTGGTCGGTCCAGCGTGGCCTGGTCTGCCCCTCAGTCCCAGCTCTCACGGTCACCAGCAGGGAGCTCCCTGGACTTTCTGGTTCACTCCTCAAATGATTGCACCTGTTAGGGCTAAGCCAGGTTGAAGTCAGAAGCCTGGCATTTCATCAGGTCTCCAGATGGAGCAGGGGCTTAAGCAGCTGGGACATCTTTGGCTGCTTTCCCAAGTGCATTGGCAGGAAGTTGGACTGGAAGCGGAGCAGTTGGGATTTGAACCGGCACCATATGGGGTGCCGTGTCACAGGCAGCTTCTGGCTCTCTGGGCCGCAACACCGGCCACACTTTTCAAGAGTGTTTTTACTATTTCCATCCTGTTCCTGGTCCCAGGTGAGACAGGGCAGCTCGGGAACTGAGGACTGCACTTAGATTGGACCAAGTGCTGAATCTGTTAGGCTGCTGGGAGCAGCATCTCCCCTTCTCTCCCCCATCCTCCAGATACAGGAAGAAACAAAATTGACAGCAATTGTCTCATCCACTCCCCCCATTCCTTGACCCTTCCCGCTCTGCCTGGTGGTCCAGGCGGGCATGCATCCTTCTCAACTGTGTAAACATCTTCAAAAATACAATAAATTTCTTTTTTAAGAAACAAAGAATTGGACCAAGTAAGACAGAAAGACTTTTCCTAACTGTGGACTCGCCACACTTCAGACAGTGGATAAAGCCCCGTGAGACATTTCTTCTTTTTTTTTCTTTTTCAAAGGATTTTAAAATTTATTTCAAAGGCGGAGTCTCACACACACACACACACACACACACACACACACACACGGAGAGAGAACAGAATCTTCTATCTGCTGGTTCACTCCTCAAGTGTCTCCAAAGGCCAGAGCTGGGCCCATCTGAAGCCAGGAACCAGTAGCTTTTTCCTGGTGTCCCACCTGGGTGTAGGGGCCATCCTGGGCTGCTCTCCCCACTGCATTAACAAGGAACCGGATGGGAAGTGGTGCAGCTGGGCCTGGAAATGGTGTCTGAATGGGATGTGGAATCTGCAGGCTGCATCTTTACCTGCTATGCCACAGCAGCAGCCCAGCAAGGAGCCGTTTCTCACAACGGGGTGTTTAATGCCACTAGAAAGGTGTGGCTGCCGAGTGCTGCCCGTGAATGGAGCACCTGGGAAGCGGACTGCGGTGTGTCGCTGCCCTGTCTGGAACTCAGGAGTACAGCAGCACTTCGATCTTGTCCTGGATAGCACGTGTTATGCTGGTTTTCCAGGTGACAGATATAGAGGGGGTTCGCCACCCCCAGACCTTGATCCATGCTGAGGGTGCTGTAGTTTAGGGGAGACTTGGTGAATGGTGGGAGGCAGAGTCTAGGCTGCAGCGCTGAGCCTGGTGTGCTGGTGGAGGCCTGCAGAGACCCCCGGCAGGGAGAGAAGAGCTCAGTGGGAAGTCCTGTGTTTCCCACCCTGGAGGCCCTGGCTTCCTGGAAGCTTCTGCCCCCGGGGGTGATAATCCTTCCAGGCTTTATCTGGGAACCTGGGTTTTCTCCTGGGGTGCGCCCTGTGGCCTGCCCTAGAAAGTAGCCAGTGAAAGGTGCCTGGCAGACACCGGGTACCAGTCCTGTTTTTGCTTCTGCTTGATTATGTCAGTGACACTGAATGTAAGGAATGAGGCAAAGGATTAGTGACTGTTACCTTTCTCCATCTCTGAAGTTTTCTTTCCAGATTAATTTTTAGCCAGAGTATAAACTGAACAAGCCCAATGACTCTGGGATACCTTACTTTTGTTTTTTAATATTCTCTCTTATTTTTTCTCCCAAGTACAAAAGTAGTACGTGCTTATTATAAAACCGACGGCGTTTGGGGCTATGGTCAAGTAACCCCTGGGCCACCTAGGTTTGAGTTGGAAGTTCCTGGGCTTGAGTTGCAACTATGTATCCAATTCTAGGTTCCTGATCAGGCGCCCGTGGGAGCTGCTCAGGTGAGGGCTCCAGTGCTTGGGGGGAGAGCTGGGTTCTGGGCTCCTGGCTTTGGCTCAGGCAGCCTAAGCTGTTGCAAGCATCTGGGGAACAAAGCAGCGATTGGAGGGTCTCTGTGTGTGTGTGGGCTCTGCTTGCTGATGCAGCTGCGGGGCACGAGACAGTAGTCCTGGCACTGGGGCTGCTGCCATCTGTGTGCAGGCCTGGGTGCAGCTCCTGGCCCTAGGTGAGGGCTGGCTCGGCCCTGCGCACATGTGGGGTGTGGAGCAGTGTATGCATCGTCTTTATTTTCCTCTGATTTTCAAGTGAAATGAAAGTAAAGAAATAAAGGGAACAAGCCACGGCCACTTGCTGGTTCCCTCGTGGCAGCTGTGTGTCTGTTGAGCAGTTTGTCTTCGGGGAATGTTGGCCTGGCCCCCCTTGCACTGTTTTGCCAGTCCTCGTTTGGGCAGTAGTGCCAGGGTTTGTGGGATAAACCGCTTCGGGCTGGATGGCCAGCACCGAGTTCCTGATGGACGCTCCGGCCAAGAAGCACTCGCGAGCTTTTGGTGGAGGGGGCTCTGGATCGCTCAGTTCCTCCTCTCTGCTTTCTGCCTCATCTTTCCCGTCGGTGGGCTGTGGCCCGGAGCCTGGCCAGTGTCCGGCCTGCAGCACCGTGGGCGGATGAGGGATGCCTCTTCTTGACCTTCACCAACACGCTTTAATCTTTGGTGATTTGCAGCAGAAACTTTGGGCTGTTTCTGGTATAATTGTTGTCTCTTCAGTGATGCTGAAAATTTTTATAGTTTAGTATTTTTTTTTTTTTCCTGCCTTTTATGTGATTTGCTCATATTAAGGTGTCTTTGGAAGTATTGTTTTCATCTGTCCCATTGACCTTGGTTTTTCATTTCCTTTGTTTAGCCCTCGCTGCCTCACTTTGACAAGCAGAGCCAGAGAAGTGTCCACAGGAGGAGGTCCTCCGTGTGCCGGCCCCTCCTCCGGGTGGCCGCCGTGCTTGCGTGGGGCCTGAGCCGCAGCTGCGGCTGTGTGGTGCGGGGCTTCTCCGTTCCTTCCCAGGCACCTTAGCAGGAAGCTGGGTCAAAAGTGGAGCAGCAACAGTAGTTATAAAAGATATAAAAGAAAAAAGAAAAGACTAAGCAAAGAGCTCTTTCTTGAATGTCATTTTCCCATAACAATCTGAATTTAGGGTTAAACTGGTAAGCATATCAGTGGGAGAGCTGGGGTAGGGCTGTGGCTGGGTGGGTTTTCAGTTTCTTTACGATTTTTGAAACCAGTCAGCATGTATGGAAAGGAGTATGAATTTATTTGTGGCTGGATGGGAAGTGGAGCAGCTCGGGCAGAAACCGGCCCCCATAAGGGGTCATCAGTATGTGCAGGAATAATGCAATATCTGAACTCGAGTGGGATTCCACAATGCCTGGTGAGCTGGCAATGTTGGGTTTTACAGAATGTACTGGCGACATGATGCTGAAGGAGGAAGAGCTGGTGGAAGGACTCTATGACACAGAGTCCTGAGAGCACCTTGGGGTACCAGGTGTCCATGTTCTGTGTGCAGATCCTCCCGGCAGGTGTCTGCCTCAGCACAGCTGAACATGCCCCGTGTGGCGCCCTTGTGTGGCCGGGTGATGTCCTGTGTGCTCACCGTTGAGCGAGGGGTGAGCACTGGGGCTGATATGATAGGTCGCCACCGACAGTCTACATCTTGTGCCCCAGCCACTCCACTCCCAGCTTTCTGCGCATGCTCCTGGGTGGTTCAGGTAGTGGGGCTCCTGCCGCCTTGTGGAGTTCTGGAAGGAGTTCCTTGCCCCTCAGTTCCGCCTGGCCCAACCCTGGGTGTGTCACTTTCGCAGGCGTCTGGGGAGTGAGCCAAAGGTGGAGCTATCTCTTGCTCTCCTTCTCCATCCCTTCCATCCTTTTCTGCATCTCTGTCCTTCAAATGGGTGAGTAAAGCTATCGTAAAGAGCAAAGGCAGCCAGCCCACATGACCGCACCTGCCCTCGCCCCGGGGACCATGCAGGTCCCTGGCGAGCAGGGGAAGATGCCAGGTTTAATGAGCTTTCTTCTGGTCTGTCCAGATGGGATTATGGCTGCCATGGCATCTCCTGCTGAAGGGCTTGAGTGCTTTCTTCTGCTGTTTTCCTGAGTGTTTGGAGGGCAAAGGGAGATGAGGGTGGGGAGACCTCTTTCCTCTCTGTACCTGGGCTTCTGAGAAGGGCTGCAGGATGCTTTGCAGTGGGGTTAGAATTTGCCTGAAGGATGAGTGCAGGTGCTGCTCGGGCTCAGGGGGCACCCACGGGTGCCTCCACCTAAGTAGCCCCCATGCTTTGTTTCACAGGGATGAAAAAACCCAGGGTGAGGATAGGGCAGACCCAAGGTGTTCCTGGGGCCTGTAGGCTCAGGGCTTCCTGGTGGCATCAGCCCAGTGCCCTACCTGATTTTTTTAGGACTCTGTATTATTGACATGTCCCTGTGGGATGCTTGTCCCATGGTGGGGCTGTCCGGGCATGAACTGGCTGCTTGGGTCGGGGGCCAGAACCTCCAGCTGACACTCGTCACCGTGTCATTCAGAGGAATGTCCCCTGGGGACCTGAGCAGCTTCCCTTCTTGGGCGGGTATCCTGGCAGGGGGCACATGGGGCACACTCCTGGTGGTGTCTGTGAGTGGTTGGCTTGAGCGTGGCACCTGCTGTGACCTGGACGTCGTTAGTCCCCGTCCGTGGTTCCTGCTAGCTCGGGCCTGGGAGGGCAGAGCCGTGGTCTTGGGTGGACAGTGGCCGCAGGTCCTGGGGATGCCGCAGGCGCTGCTGCGTGTCTTTCCTTGGAGGAAGCTGTGGCTCTGCCCTGCTGGCCCTGCTGGTCAGAGGACCCTGGCGCTCTGTGACCCTGCAGACTTCATGCGAGTGGTGGGAGGTGTCTGGAGCCTAGGTGCGGGGGAGGGACAGATGGGCAGGAGTAGTTGGTAACGCTAGGGCTGGAGGGGCTGGGGAGAGCCCCGGGAGATCTTGCTGCCTGCCGTCCAGCAGCATCACCGAGAACGTCCTCCAGCGCAGGCTTGGGCTCAGCCAACTGCCACGTCAGGTGGGTATGAAGGATCGGTAGCTCTCGTCTGGATGGCCAGCCCACCCTGGCGCTCTGCAGGTGGCTAAGCTGAGATCCGCAGAGGTGTCTCTGCCTTTGCCAGAGCTGGAGCTGTGTTTCAGTCTGGCCCATCTCATCTTTCTTTCCTAACATTTAAAGAAAGAAACTATTGGAATGTAATTCACGTACATAATTCAGTCAAAGCATGCAATTCAAATTTTTTAACATTATATTCAACTACGTATGCTATACATAAACTATTACTATAACCAGTTTTAGGATACTTTTGTCCTAAGGCTGGCATTGGTCCTGGGGCTGGTGTTGTGGTGTGTTGGATAAAGCCATTGCCTACAATGCTGGCACTCTGCGGGCCGCATTCCCTGTCGCCCACCTCCCAGCCCCTGTGGGACATCCGTTTGCTCCTCAGGGCATCTGCTTACACGGAGGCATCCGGAAGTGGCCATGAATGGTCTCCAGAGGAGCTGCGGCAAGCCGGGAGGGCTGGTCTGCAGAGCCAGCACCTGCTGTGTGCGTTGTCTGTCTTCGTGGCATTGGCGAGGGGCCCCTGAGGTGGCTGCCATGGATGGTGCTGGGTGGAGCGACGCCACGGGTGTCGCCATGTCCCTGAGAGCCACTTTGCTGCCCTCTGTGGCCTGCCTTCTCCTGGCTCTGCTCAGCTGCCCTGCCTCTGTCAGATGGCAGCCTGCCCAGTCACAGGTGCTCGCTTTCCTCTCGTGGCAGGAGCTGTGGTCTGGTCTGAGGGCCACGCGTGCACTGGGGTACAGTCATGCTGCCTTCATTCTCTCTGCAGCCCTCAGGGAGGGTCCCCAAAGCCATGCTCTTGTGGGCAGGCCTGGGAAGGAGGCGGGAGGGGAGGCCTCGAAACGCCCTCCTCCTGCTCCCCAGAGGCCGAGCCAGGGAGTGGGGCTGCCCTGGGTAGTGGGCAGTAGTGTGGGAGTGCTGAGTGAGCAGGTGGCCTGGCCTCCACCCTGGTGCATCTCCGTGACTTCCCTCAGTCCAGCGATGGGTCTACCTCACTGCGTGCCCAGCCTGACAGGCGGTCACGGCCATGTGCCCAGTGAGTCACAGCGCTGACCTGACCTTGGAGATTGGCTTTTCTGGCCATTACTGTCCTTTGTCCCAGTGACTTGTAGAGATGTTTCCTTTGTGTTTTC
This sequence comes from Ochotona curzoniae, assembly GCF_017591425.1. Taxonomy (NCBI): domain Eukaryota; kingdom Metazoa; phylum Chordata; class Mammalia; order Lagomorpha; family Ochotonidae; genus Ochotona; species Ochotona curzoniae. The sequence goes on from NW_024467090.1 coordinate 934,803, forward strand.
AGGAGTGACTGTTTTGCCAGAGTCTGAGATTCCAGGGGTAGAGAGGGTGGATGGCACGCCTCCATCGCAGCCCTGCCCCAGGCGCCGGCTCCCTTCCCCAGGGCACCTGATGCTATCCGTGTGTTCACGTGCCACGGGCTCGGCTGCGTTCTTGTGCTACTTGTGTTTATGATTTCCGGTGAGTCACATGCACCTTACTCCTGTGCGCCTCTGTGCAGGTGGGCATCTGAGCGGGCACAGTGGGCTCGGCCGTGCCTGCACCTGAGCTGGCACAGTGGGCTCGGCCGTGCCTGCACCCGCTCGGCCGTGCCTGCATCTGAGCTGGCACGGTGGGCTCTGCGTGTCCTTATTGAATCTTCCGATGTGATGTATTCAGGGAGTGGGAGCACGTGGTTTGTATTTGCATTTAAGTTTATTTTAAAGTTTATTTATTTTTATTTGAAAGGTAGATTTACAGAGAGGAGAGACACAGAGATCTTCCATCCACTGGATCACCCTCCCAAAATGACCCCAGTAGCCAGGACTGGCCTGGAGCTTCCTCTGGGTCCCCGTGTAGGTGAGGGGCCCAAGGCCTTGTCATCCTCCTGCTTTCCCTGGTGCACTAACAGGGAGCAGGATGGCAAGTGGAGCAGCTGCGACTCACGTCAGCCCCCATGTGGCTGTTTCATTTCTTGTAATGATTATGAGTGAAATCGAGCTTCTCCTCCTATGATTCTGTGCCCTTTTTATGCCCTTGCTACATCCTTTGCCAAACACTGGCAGTCGGTGTCCATTGCTTATTTTTTTCTTGGGGTTTTGCTTACCGATGTGCAAGAACCCTGGGAGAGCTGCGTCTGGGTCTCCCCCAGGTTCGGAGTGCATTCTGCATCTGGATGGGAAGGGGAGCGGCTGAACCCAAACCTGCCCTCCTCCGAGCTGCCAGCCGTGCAGGCAGTGGCTTAAGCCACGGCGCCGCAGCACCAGCTCTCTGGTTTTCCCTTGACTGGGGGGAGCACTGGAAGCCATGTTGCAGCCCTGAGTTTCCTGGAATGTTGCTGCCTTTTGGCAGCGTCAGTTTCTGCTTAGTGTTTGTTTAGGGATGATTTTCTGCCGTTTGTCTTCTTTCTGCATTGTATTTAACACACTACTGTCAAAAGTGGGCTTTCACCCGGCATGGTGGCCTAGCGGCTAAAGCCCTCGCCTTGCGTGTGCAGGATCGCATATGGGTGCCGGCTCATGTCTTCCCATCCAGCTCCCTGCCTGTGGCCTGGGAGAGCAGTCAGGACGGCCCAAAGCCTTGGGACCCTGCACCCGCGTGGGAGACCTGGAAGAGCTCCTGACTTCAGATTGGCGCTGCTCTGCCATTGTGGCCGCTTGGGGAGTGAATCAATGGGCAAAACATCTTTCTCCCTGTCTTTCCTCCTCTGTGTATGCCTTAGTTTCTAGTAAAAATATATAAAGTGAGCTTTCTCTTTGCTGTGGGCGTGTCTCCTTTAGTTATGTGTCCTATCACTGCAGACCGTAGGCATCGAGCTCCCGCTGGGTGTCTTTGGTTATGCTGCTGCTGTAGTTGTGACCCGCTGTCATTCCGGAGGGTGGCCCCGGGGCTGCGTGCCTGTGCGTTGTAGGAACACGGCCTCCTCTGTGGGACAGTGCGGGGCTTGAGGGTTTCCTGCATGCTCTTGCCTCCAGCCCTGTAAACTCTGAGACGTCTGCGACAGGATTTACTTTATTGGTCCATTCATGCGTGCTCGCACACATGCACATACACCGAGCTGCAGGCATTTGCCGGGGACTGCAGTGTGCCTGGCTGGCTGCCTCGGCCGTCACATTGCCAGTGAGTGCCCAAGGTCGCATAGGTACTGTTGCATCAGGAGGATGTGGCCTCGGACGGCGAGTCTGCCCTGCAATGCGCTGGCTTGCATGTGAGCTGTCTGCTGCGACACACGCTCTTGTGAGGCTACGCAGAGAGGTGACAGGCCCGGCCACACGTGCTGGGCGCAGCAGGTGCGGTGTTGTGCTCTGTGTGTGCCATTATCACAGGACTTTTGGCGTCTGGCCCTCCTTTCTCTGGGGTAATCATGGCCTCCATTATGTTTTATGTGGCATTAATTACCCAAACCAGTAACTGTTGGGAGGTAAACGACCTGTAAATCTTGGCTGGTCTGGGCAATTGCCTGCTGTTCTTGGGAACACAGTGATCCGAGCAGGAGGCCCAGCTCTGGGTTCTGCCCTCTGGGCAGAGGCACTAGGGCTTGTCCACACTGCTCTGCAGTGGTGCCGAATGGCAGAGAGGGGAGGCAGCTGGGGTGGGCACTGCGAGGGCACCGGGGAAGCAGACCCTGCCTGGCTGTGCTCCGTGGTCAGCCCTCTGGATGTGGGGCTGTGGGCAGGGAGCCCGTTCGCTCCCTGTTTGGAAGCGGTGAGTGTGGACTGTGAGTCTGCAGAGGACAGCCGTACAGGTGTTTGAAAGGCTGCAGCAGGAATCAGGCAGACGCTGGCATCGTGGAGGGTTTCCCTTCAGCCCCGTGTGTCTCCCCTGACCCACAGCTTCCTGTCCCCTCTCATCCTAGGACAAGCTGCAGGGTCTTCGTCATTGTGGCGTGACCGCTCTGGGCCTCTCAGTTTCTTAACCCCAAATGGGCACGGCCACGTGCACCTGAGGCTGGAGCTCAGACCCTTGGTACTGACCCGTCTGACTCCTGGGAGAAGGAACACCCATTGCTCGCATCATCTGGGCTTGAGGCGGATTGAGCGAGACAGTTGTTCTCAACCTGTCTCACTCGAAATGTTTTGCTAGATTTTGGGAGTTGTTGATTATTTTAGAGCCGCTGCTGGAGGCCCACATGATTTAGAAAGAGCCTTTCGACTCACTGTCAGACTCTTGGATTAGCTTGACCCACGTCAGGGCATGGCACACACCCAAGGCACGTGTGTGTGTGTGCGTGTGTGTGTGTGTGTGTGTGCGTGTGTGTGGTTGGTAAGTTTTACATGTCTGTAGTACATCTCAGTCAGCCTAATGTTTTGTGATCTTAACTTTAGTTTCTTCTTATTTTTTTTAAAGATTTATTTTTATTATTTTTTTTATTGGAAAGGCAGATATAAAGAGAGGAGAGACAGAGAGGAAGATCTTCCGTCCGATGATTCACTCCCCAAGTGAGCGCAACGGCCGATGCTATGCCGATCCGAAGCCAGGAGCCTCCTCCGGGTCTCCCACGCGGGTGCAGGGTCCCAAAGCTTTGGGCTGTCCTCGACTGCTTTCCCGGGCCACAGGCAGGGAGCTGGAAGGGAAGCGGGGCTGCCGGGATAGAACTGGCGCCCATATGGGATTCCGGGCGTGCAAGGCGAGGACCTTAACCACTGCGCCGGGCCCAGTTTCTTCTTATTTTTAAAAGATTTATTATTTAGTTTTATTAGAAAGGCAGATTTACAGAGAGAGGAAGATAGAGAGAAAGATCTTCCATCCACTGATTCACTACCCAAATGGCTGCAATGGCCAGAGCTGAGCTGATCTGAAGCCAGGAGCCAGGAGGTTCTTCCAGGTCTCCCATGCCAGTACAGGGTCTATAGTCCATTGCTTTCCCAGGCCACAAGCAGGGAGCTGGATGGGAAGTGAGGCAACCAGGACGCGCACTGGTACCCATATGGTATCCCGGCAAATGAAAGGCAAAGATTTAGCCACTGGGCCATCGTGCCATGCCTGCTTTAGGGAATTTTTTTGGAAAGAGACTTATTTGTTTGAAAAATCAAGAGACTGATGCTCGTTCGCTGGTCAGCTGGCCTCAAGCGCCAGGCTGAAGCTAGGCCAGAGCCAAGAGCCAGGAACTCCTCCTGCCTCCAACATGGGTGCAGTGGCCCCAGTACTAGGCCGGCATCTGCTGCCTTCCCACTGTGTGAGTGGGAACTGGAGCCGCCGAGGCTTGCAGCGGGTTCTGTGGTGTGGGAGGCCAGCAGCACGAGCTGCACCCCAGTGCCGGCCCTGCAGGCTCTGCCCCAGATGCGGTGGAGGAACCTGCTTGGAGGGAGCTGGTAGGGGTGCTCCAGCCAGTCGGCCTCATGCTTGAGGCCTCAGGGTCAGATGCAGAGCTCTGAAAAGAGTGGCAAGGAAGGAGGAGGTCAGCAGAAGAACCAGGATTATGAAATCCCAAAATCGGTTTGCTTATTTGAAAGGCAGAGTGACGGAGGGAAGACAGAAAGAGGGCAGAGAGAGAGAGTCCCCGCTTCCGGTTCACAGCTGAATGGCCTCACAGCTGGGACTGGGCTGAGCTGAAGCTGGGAGCCCTGGGGGGCCGCCCATGTGGGTGGTGGACACTCTGGCCCTTGAGCCCCTTTGAGCAACCAGACACAAAGGCGTGGGAGCCAGGAGCTGCAGCAGATCTGAGGTACTCGCAGTGTCCTGGGGCGGGCTTGCTAAGCAGGCTTGAAGGTCCTTGCAGGCTGCAGGAGGAAGCCAAGGTTTGTTAAGAACCTGCCTGGGGCAGGCCCAGGCTCAGGGCTGGATGGTGGCGGGTGCTCAGCCTCTCCCTCCCTTCTCCCCTCCTGTGCGGTTGAGCCTGGGAGGACATGGGTTGCAGCAGGGCCCACCTTCACATGTGGGTGTGCAGTCCCGCGGAGCCTGGGCCCCCTAAGGAGCATCCCTGACCCCACGAGGGACCTGGGTGGCCTGGACTCCTGGGGCTGGAGCTGGGGAGCCAGAGCAGGGTGGGGTCAGCCAGTTGAGCTGAACTGCAGGGTGGGGCTTGAGGCTGCTCCGCCCCAGCACCTGCCGCTCCCAGGTCACCTTGGCTCTGGGAGCTGGCTTGGCCTTGTTGACATCACAGAGTGATCGGGCCCCCTCCCTGCCAGCTGGAAAAGGCCTTGAACAGCCTTTACAGTGGAGGGCAGGGCTGGGAAATTGCCTGGCAGCCTTTCTAGGCCTTGTGTGCCTGGTCTGGCTCCTTTTTGCTGCCAGGGTGGGAGCATTTCTTGTGAGCCGGATGCTCTGCTGAGTGCGCCTGAAGCCCCCTGCAACAGCCCTGAGCAGCAAGATGTGGGCAGAGCCCGTGGTGGAGCTGCCGGCCCGAGGCTCCCAGGGTAGCGCCGGCCCAAGGCTCCCAGGGCAGCACCGGCCCGGCGCCTGGCTGCAGCAGGCCAACCTTCGCAGTTGCTGCTGGCTTGGGATCTGTCTCCATGCTCTTCCTCTGAAGGCGTGTTTGCGCCTTGAGGGGCACCCCACCATGTGCACTTTCCTCCAAAGGTACGCTTGCACTCTAAACACATCGGCGTTTGGAAAGTGGGTCGGTGTGGGCTCCTGGCAGCAGCTGTTGACGTCGTGGAGTTGCGGGTGTGGTGGGAAGTGAATGAGGTTGCTGGTGTGAAGTTTGCACTCAGCGTGTTTGTGCGATTGTGTGTGTGAGTGAGAGAGCGAGCTTAGTGTGTGATGTCAGCGAACAGGTGTCCCAGGCCCAGCCTTGCCAGAATTGCCACTGGCCCTCCATCTTCCTAGGCTCCGTCTTCAGAAACACGTCCTCTTTCCCAGGCCCATTCTTACGGTTTTTACAGCCTGCTTATCGAACCATAAAAATGAGCAGCATTGTTCTGCGTATCTTCCAGCATGGCCCAGCGTCACATATGCCACTGTGTGCTCTTCTGTTTAATGCCGTGGCTCTGCAATTGTCTGGCTTGTAGGATTTTTTTCTTTGTGTGTAATGTTTACCGATTCATTGTCGGTCTTGTTTGCTGGACATATCTTTTTCTCAACCTAGAACCTTTCCTAAGCTCTGTGATGTATTTTATCCTAGAAGACACTGATTTTAATGTCATCCTTCCTGAATGATGTGTGTGTTGCTTTCCAGGTGGGATGTGGCCTGTCTCACAGTCCTAAACTAGTCTCCCATTTGCCTTAGCAGTGGTACTGTCTTGCTTTTATTTTTAGGTCTTTCATTCAGAATTAATTTATTGTGCGTAGTGTTGGTAAGGATTTACTTTTCCTTTTAAAATGCATTTTTACAATTTTTTGGAGATTGAATCATTTGTTTATTTGAAAGGCAATGTTACGAAGAGATGGCAAAGCGGAGAGAGATAGGTCTTCCATCCGCTGGCTCAGTGCCTGCCTGGCTGGGAGGGCCAGGGCTGGCCAGGAGCCTGGAGCTGCTGCCTGATCTCCCACACAGGTGGAGGGCCAGGGCACTGTCTGCCTGGCTGGAAAGGCCAGGGCTGGCCAGGAGCCTGGAGCTGCTGCCCGTTCTCCCACACAGGTGGAGGGCCCCAAGCGTTGTGCCATCTTCTGGGAGCTGGACTGGAAGTGGAGCAGCCGGAACATTTGTGGGCACTCATTCAGGTGCTGTGCCACCACTCTGGCACCTGATGTAGATATATTCCTTGGCACTGTTCTGTTGTGGTGCCCAGAACACGGGTTTAAGTCACCTTAACTTGGCAGTGTGCTCAGAGTACTGGACACAGGAGCCTGGCCTCAGTTCACACCGTGGTTTCTCATTCTTCTTCTTTTTTTTTTAAGCGACCGCAACGGCCGGAGCTGCGCCGATCCGAAGCCAGGAGCCAGGAACTTCTTCTGGGTTGCCCACGTGGGTGCAGGGTCCCAAAGCTTTGGGCCATCCTCGACTGCTTTCCCAGGCCACAAGCAAGGAGCTGGATGGGAAGTGGAGCTGCCGGGATTAGAATCAGTGCCCATGTGGGATCCTGGGGTGTTCAAGGCGAGGACTTTAGCTGCTAGGCCAGCATGCCGGACCCTTCTCATTCTTTAACCTTCAGGCCATCCCAGCTCAGGGAACTGAGAGTATTCGGCATCAGGAGCTGGGAGCCCCAGGAAGGGGAGGCCTTAGATCTGTGAAAGAGGGTCCTAAGACAAAGCAGAATCCAGGCCAACTGTGCTTTTCAAGTGGGGACTGCGGGGCCACGGGAGGTCGGGGTCTGTGGGCACAGGGCTGGGCCAGCCACAGGAGGTCGGGCTCTGTGGGCACAGGGCTGGGCCGGCCACGGGAGGCTGAGGTCTGTGGGCACAGGGCTGGGCCAGCCACAGGAGGTCGGGGTCTGTGGGCACAGGGCTGGGCCGGCCACAGGAGGTCGGGGTCTGTGGGCACAGGGCTGGGCCAGCCACGGGAGGTCGGGGTCTGTGGGCACAGGGCTGGGCTGGGGTCTGCGGGCACAGGGCTGGGCTGGGGTCTGCGGGCACAGAGCTGGGCTGGGGTCTGCGGGCACAGGGCTGGGCTGGGGTCTGCGGGCACAGGGCTGGGCTGGGGTCTGCGGGCACAGAGCTGGGATGGGGTCTGTGGGCACAGGGCTGGGCCAGCCACGGGAGGTCGGGGTCTGTGGGCACAGGGCTGGGCTGGGGTCTGCGGGCACAGGGCTGGGCTGGGGTCTGCGGGCACAGAGCTGGGCTGGGGTCTGCGGGCACAGGGCTGGGCTGGGGTCTGCGGGCACAGGGCTGGGCTGGGCTGGCCAGAGCTTCACTGTTGTGGAACTTTGTGGAAGTTGCTCCTCCGAAGGGGTGTCACTGGCTTTCCTCTGTGAGTGGACCAGACAGAGCAGGCACGGGCTGATGTGTGACCGCTGGCTGTGTTCACCCTGCTTCCTTGCTTTCAAGGTCATCCTCTTTTTCTTTTCTTCTTCTTCTTCTTCTTTTTTTTTTTTTTAAAGATTTATTTATTTGTATTGGAAAGTCAAGTTTAACAGAGAGGAGGAGAGACAGAGGAAGATATTCTATCCATTGATTCACTCCCCAAGTGGCTGCAACAGCCGGTGCTGCACTGATCTGAAGCCAGGAGCCAGGAGCCTCCTCCAGGTCTTCCATGTGGGTGCAGGTCCCAGGGCTTTGGGCTGTCCTCTGCTGCTTTCCCAGGCCACAAGAGGGAGCTGGATGGGAAGTGAGGCAGCTGGGATTAGAGCTGGCATCCATATGGGATCCCGGCATGTGTAAGGTGAAGACTTTAGCTGCTAGGCTATCGTGCAGGGCCCATCCTCTTTTTTCTTGATCTGCATCTCTGAATTCTAAAACAAGGGCAGATTTTTTAAAAGACTTATTTGTAAGGCAGAGCTATAGAAAGAAAGGAAGAGGCAGAAAGGAGATCTTCTGTCTGCTGGTACACTCCCCAAAGGGCCACAAGAGCTGAGCAGGAGCTAGGAGCCAGGATCCTGGTCTTCCACAGGGGCCCAAGCATCAAAGCAGCTTCTGTTGCTTTCCCAGGCACATTGGCCAGGGAGCCGGATCATAAGTGGTGCAGCCAGGACTGGAACTGGCGCCCTGCTCTCTGAACAGTGTCCTAACATGCTACACCAAACTCTCCCCAGAGCAGGTTTTGTCATATTCTTTAGTGGCATTTCCACCCAAGACCACTGTGGCTTGTAGGGAACAGACTGAGCCTTCCCTGGGGTGAGAGTTGGGCCTCGTTCTGCCAGAGGTAGACCCTGTCAGTGTGTGGCACAGAAGCAGGTGCAGCAGCCAGCAGGTGGGATGTGGCCGAGTGGGGCAGGTTGTAGAAGCAAGCCGAGCGTGAGAGCTGGTGTCTCCTGGTCAGGTCACGGCTACAGGCCTGGGGGGCTATGGACTCTCCGTGGGCAGGACAGTTTTCAGGGAGTGCCTCTTCTTGTAAGCACCCAGGGAACCAAGCTGCTGGCTGTAATTTTTTTGGTCCCATCTCACTGCCTCCCTCCACTTCCTTGCCTCCACTCACCACACAGCACCGTGGCTTTTGCTAAGCACCTACTGTGTGTACATGGGGCCGCAGAGGCACCGAAGGAGCCCTCTCCAGGACTCCCGCTTGTCCCCCGTGGTGGTACTGACAGCCTGGAATTGTTGGCTCAGAAAGCCTAGGTCCCTGCAGAATAGTTTCCCGAGGTTTGCCATGCTGAGCGGCCTAGATGCCTGGGGACCCAGGCGTGTGAGTGGGGAAGGAAGGTGGCGCAGTGGGAGGTGTGAGGCTCGGGTCCGTGCTGTGGAGCAGGAGGCTGTCAGGCCCAGCGGCCGTGGCGCCGGCTGTAAGCTTTGCTGTAAACACTGCGCAGAGCTGACCAGTTAGGGTCCGCGTGCTGGGCTAGCGATCGGGTCTCAGTACCCTCCCCTTGTTCCTTGAGCACACACCCTAGATAGGTCAGGAGGGGCGGGAGGCACCACAGTGCTGTGTGTGCCACAGGAGGCTGGACTCTGGGGGTGCAGCTCAAACACCAGCCTTTGCAGAAAGGTGGGCCAGTGGGAGTGCCCCTTCAAAATATTTATTTTATTTTTATTTGGAAGGCAGAGTTAGAAGGATAAGAACACACACACAGCTTCAAACTGCTGCTGCACTCCACAGATGGCTGCAACAGCCCAAGCTGAGCTGATCCAAGGCCAGGAGTCATGTCTCCCACGTGGGTGCGGGGTCCCAGGGCTTGGGCCTTCCTCTACTGCTTTCCCAGGTCATAAGCAGGGAGCTGAGTGGGAAGTGAAGCAGCTGACATTCGAACTGGCACCTGTATGGGGTGATGGTACTGTAGGTGGAAATTAGCTCTTTGTTCCTCCATGCGGGGCTCGAGGGATTTGGCAGGTCTCCTGAGAACAGGCCAGTGGGGCAGGATGGAGCCTGGCATTTAGGACAGAGCCGGCATTTGCTTGTCTTCCCTGTGACGGGTCAGCCCCCAGCAGTTTCGGGCTGGGGCCCCCTGGGTGTGGCCCTGCTCCCCGGCGTGCTGCCAGGCCCCTGGGAGCTCTCACTGGGGCACTGTGACATGTGCACTGCCATCGCTGGGTCCCTCGCGTCCCTGGGACATGCACTGTTGCTCAGCAGGTACCGGATATGAGTGATTCAGTTGTGTTTTTGCTGTCCCTTGAACGATTCTTAGGGATGGTCGCTTCAAGTTGCTACCAGCCCCCTCCTAGTGCTGGGAGCCAGGAATTCCCAGGAGCTCCTTTTTCCTGGGATGCCACTGGGGCTCCTGGTGGCCCCAGGATTCGGCTTGGGGGCTGCATGACTGTGACCTCTGCCTCCACAGGGGCCAACCTCTTTCCTTCTCTGCCCCTGTGTCTCCACCGGTTTGTGTCCTCACTCAGAAGCTGTGTCCTGGGCCCAGCATGGTGGCCCAGCGGCGAAATCCTCACCTTGCAAGCACTGGGATCCCATATGGGTGCTGGTTCATGTCCTGATTGCCCCGCTTCCCATCCTGCCCCCTACTTGTGGCCTGGGAAAGCAGTCGAGGACGGTCCAAAGCCTTGGGACCCTGCACCCGTGTGGGAGACCCGGAAGAGGCTCCTGGCTCCTGACTTTGGCTCGGCTCAGCTCCAGCTGTTACAACCATTTGGAGAGTGAAGCAGCAGATGGAGGCTCTCTCTCCCTGTTTCTCCTTTTCTCCATAAATTTGATTTGCCTTATTAGTATAAATAAATAAATATTTTTAAAGCTGCTTCCCAAGGATAAGGCTGCTGGGAGTTCAGTGGTGGGCCCTCTTGGGGTCTGCCTTCACCTCTGTTCACGGGCTCTAGGTGTTTTTCGTGAACGCTCCCGCATGGCTGGTGTGGGTTGGCCGTTCCTAGTTTGCTGTGTGTGTTCCGTCTTTGTAATGTGAAGTTTCTGTATAGCTGAACTCCCCCGTCTCCTTCCATTCTGAAAGCTTCCTGCTGTAACGTCTGATCAGTCTTCATAGCTAAGATGAAACTGTGACGAACTGGCCAAAGTTAAGGTAAAAATGTGAGGAACTGACCAATCAGAGCTAAGGTAAAGCCAGGAGGAATTGGCCAATCAAAGCGGTGTGTGTAGCCTGAGGTTTTGGGATGCAGGTGCACTGTGGAGTATCTCAACCGAGCTGGTTGCCACATGCCTTACCGTACACGTGTACACGTGTGTGGCTTTCGCTGGTGAGAAAGTCTCTGCTCCCTTGGTGTGATCTCAGGAGCGCAGTACATTGCTGCTAACTAGTCCTCGTGGTGTACAACAGACCACAGTGCAATACTAACTAGTCCCCATGCTGTGCCACAGACTACAGTGCAATACTAACTAGTCCCCGTGTTGTGCAATTGACCCTACAGTGCACTGCTGCTAACTAGTCCCCGTGGTGTACAACAGGCCACAGTGCACTGCTGCTAACTAGTTCCCGTGGTGTACAACAGGCCACAGTGCACTGCTGCTAACTAGTCCCCGTGGTGTACAACAGGCCACAGTGCACTGCTGCTAACTAGTCCCCGTGGTGTACAACAGGCTACAGTGCACTGCTGCTAACTAGTCCCCGTGGTGTACAACAGGCCACAGTGCACTGCTGCTAACTAGTCCCCGTGGTGTACAACAGGCTACAGTGCACTGGTGCTAACTAGTCCCCGTGGTGTACAGTGTTGTACAACAGACACTCCAGTGTGTTGCTGCTAACCAGTCTCCGTGTTGTATAACAGGCTCTTGGGCTTATTCTTTCTGTCTGAATGAAAACTGTCTGTCGACCAACACCCCCAGTTCTCCATTCCCATGAAGAGTTTTGTTTTAATAAGGATCGGAATAGGGGCTGGTGCTGTGACACAGTGGTTGAGCCGCTCTGTGTGGCAGCAGCATCCCCCAAGTGGCATTGCTTTGTGTCCACTTCCAGTCCAGCTCCCTGCTGATGTGCGGAGGATGGCCCGAGTGCTTGGGTCGCTGCAAGCATGTGGAAGACCCAGGAGAAGCTCCTGGCTCCTGACTTCAGCCTGGCCGAGCCAGCCCTGCTGGTAGGGAGCCAGCAGATGATATCTCTTTTGCAAAATATAACAAAAACAAAAGTTCTAGAGAGGAAGATACAGAGAAGGGAGTCATTCACCAAACGGCTACACTGCCTGGGGCTGCGCCAGACAGCAGCCAGGAGCCCAGAATTCCTGCCCGCTGTCCACGAGGATGGCAGGAGCCCATGTCTCTGGCCGTCTTCAGCTGCTTTCCAGGTACCTTAGCGGGCAGCTGGATTGAGAGTCAAGCCCACCAGGGCTTGGATCCTTCCTGCAATGTGGCTGCTGAACCCTAGAACATGGCTTTTTTTTTCTTTTTTAACTTTGATTTATCTGAAGGATGGCTCAACAGAGAGACAGATTAATCGATGTTGCGGTCTATCCCCCGAGTGCCTGCAGCAGCTGAGGCCAGACGAAAGCCAAGAGCCCAGCACTCTCTGCCTCCCAGCGTGGCAGCACTCCCGTACTTGGGCCTCCTGTGCTTCAGCAGGAAGCTGGAGTCACTGTGACTCTGAGTCCGTACAATGTTGTTTTCAGGTTTGCTGTGAGGAGAGGATGTATGCATTGAAAAACAACAGCTGATGTCTCCGTGTGAGACATCACACACTGAGCATGGGAACATTTATCTCTGATCTCCGTAGGCAGCCCACAGGGAGACGTGAGCGCAGTCCGTGCTGGAAACAGTTGGCCGGTTTGGACGATGTCTGACAGTTTCCTCAGACGTCACCACTGGGGGATTCCAGAAGGGAATTCAGGACCTTTCTTTAGGGTTTATTTTAAGTTGTTTTTAAGTTGTATTTTATGTTGTATTTTATTTATCTGAAAGGCTCAGTTACACAGAGGAAGAGGGAGAGAGAGAGAGAGATTTTCTGTCTGCTGGTTCACTCCCCAAATGGCCACAACAGCTGAGGCTGATTGGATTGAAGCCAGGATCCAGGAGCTTGTTCCTGGTCTCCCACATGGTCCAGGGACCCAGGCACTTGGCCCATCTGCTGCACCTCTAAGTGCGTTGTCAAGGTCATGGATCATGAGTGGAGCAGCTGGGACTTGAACTGGTGTCCATGTGGGGTGCTGGCACTGTAGGCTATGCTTTAACCTACTAAGCCGCAGCACCGGCTCCCTCTGTAGGACTTTTATAACTTCTTGTGAATGTCTAATAGTTGGAGGCTTTAGACAGTTCTCTTGCTGTGAAAGTCCTTAGCTGAGTGACAGTATGTGCCAGGGTGTACTAAAGTGTGGTTTAACATTGACTGTCGGGAATGCTGACAACATTTGCATTTACACAGGCTGTCTGTCCTGTGACATGGTGTGCTCTGTTTATTCAAGCACATGTCACAGTTTTCTTCAGATCATTCATAGATGCTTTGAGAGGCTTTTTTATTATGCTCAATTTTCCCCCCATTTATATATCTTAACTGGCTGGTACCAGTTGTATGCCACCGAACAACATCCCCACACCCTTTCAAATACATGGCATTCTTTGACCTGGGGAAAATGCTTTCGTTCTGCCATTCGGGACAATGTTTAACAGGCTCCTCTGTTCCCTGCACCTGCTCAGGCAGGCTCTGGTGGGTGACTGACGCCATGCAGGGGCAAGGGGCGGGCCCGCGATGGACACAGGAAGCCGTGTGTGTCCTGGTGGGGCCTTGCTTGGCATTCCAGCCCAGGGAGGTTGACCCGGTGTACAACTGAGGTGTAGCCGGACGGTCCGACTTGGGGGTCGGACCACACACGCCTTTCTTCTCTGCTCGGGGCCTGAGCAGGCGCGGAGGGCTTGCAGGAGGCCGCCGAGCTTCGAGTTGGGACAGTCGGATGGAAAGTGTATCTTAACCTCTCTGTCCAGGTCAGTCTTATGAAATCCGGCTGCTGGAGAACCGGAAGCTGGGAGATTTTCAAGATCTGAACACAAAATACGTCAAAGTGAGCCCTGGGGTTGTGTGTGTGCTAGGGGTGTGGGCGCCCCGGGAGGGGCACAGGCTAGGGGCGGGGTTCTGAGGGCTGTCGCCCCTTCTCCTGCTGGGGTAGTGGGGAGCAGGCTGTGCACCCACCCACTCATGCCTGTGTTGTGCACGAGGGGTTTCCAAGTGCATCACAAGTGTATGTAAAGCGTTTGGCAGCCCTGTGCTGGGTGGGAGTACTCTGGGCTCTGGGGAAGGGGCCTTATGGGTTGGGAAGCGTGTGCTTGGGTGCATGGGAGAAGCACTGGGATCTGCACAGAGGGCCAGGTCCCTCCTGGCCACCCTGGGCCCCACACCCAGCTGTCCCCCTCCCTCCCAGAGCATCATCCGCGTGGTTTTCCATGACCGCCGGTTGCAGTACACGGAGCACCAGCAGCTGGAGGGCTGGCGCTGGAGCCGGCCCGGGGACCGTATCCTGGACATTGGTGAGTGCCCTTGTAGTGCCCTTGGGCCCTGGGAGGTGGTGGCAGCACAGCCCCTCCTGTCCTGGCCCTGAGGGTGCACACCACCTTTCCCTGTGTGGCGGTGGGCTTCTTTTCAGGGAGGCTTGTAGTAGGGAGCGAATAGTGCAAAGATTCCGAGTGAGGAAGGGCAGGCAGAGAGCTTGGACTCTGGGGGCCCTCGACTGCCACAGGGCTTCAGAGGCTAGAGTGAAGGTGGGGTGTGTGCACCCACGGCCTCCAGGGTCTCTTGCTGCCACTCAGTGCTCCTGCAGCCAGAGCAAGTGGGACAAGGAGCATCCTGAGTTCACAGTGGCTCCCCAGGAGCTGTGAAGAGCGGAGGCACCAAGCTTCCAGCATGATGAGCTGCGGTGCGGGAGCGTGGGCTCTGAGAGATGCTGACTTGCCCTCTTGTATGTGTGCACAGATATCCCACTGTCTGTTGGTATCTTGGACCCCAGGGCCAGCCCGACACAGCTGAATGCAGTTGAGTTTCTGTGGGACCCTGCCAAGAGGGCTTCCGCGTTCATTCAGGTAAGCGAGAGCTGGTTTCTCAGGGGCCCACCTGGCTGCGTCCCCTGGCCTAACGCAGGACTGAGCTCACTCTGGATCCGAGGGCTCCTGGTTTGGGAGCTTTGAGGAAAGGACTTGGAGAAACACAGAATCAATGAGATTTCTTCCTCAAATCAGCATTTCCCAGCATCGAGAAGTAGTTTAAAGGCAAGTGTTTTCCAGTATAATTTCTATTAGGGAACAAGCTGTTATCCAGCACACAGTTTTGCAGCTCTGTCAGGTGGCAGTGGTTAAGGGCGGGGCCTGGGCCTGAGCCTGAGCCTTGTCCTGGGCCTGGTGGAAAGCTGTAACACAGCATCCAGTCAGTGAAAATGATTTTTCTTTAGCATTAATTCAGAAATTTACAATGTGATTGTAATAAATTATAATATAATAGTATTATGCTATTATAACAATAAATACACAGAAGTCTTAAAATTTTGAGGGGGGCCTGGCACAAAGGCCTAGTGGCTAAACCCTTACCTTGCAAGTGCCGAGATCCCATATGGGCACAAATTTATGTCCCGGCTACTCTACTACCCATCCAGCTCCCTGCCTGTGACCTTGTGAATGCAGTCGAGAACAGCCCAAAGCCTTGGGATCCTGCACCCACATGAGAGACCGAGAGGAAGCTCCTGGCTCCTGGCTTCAGATTGGCTTAGCTCTGGCTGTAGCAGATCGGGCCCTGCAATCTTTTTCTCTGTATCTCCTATTCTCTGTAAATTGCCTTTCCAATTAATTAATTAATTAAATCTTAAACAGTTTATGAGAAACTAGGAATTAAGGTATAATGTACATTTTTCTATTAGCTTTTTTTTTTCTAAAAAAATATCTATTTAGAAGTCATGTAGAGAAAGGGAAAAACAGAGAGAGAGAGACTGAGAGAAAAAGAGAGATCTTCCACCCACTGGTTCACTTCCCAAGTGGCTGCAGCACCGAGGCTGGGCCAGGCAGGAGACAGGAACTTCATCAGGGATTCCATGTACCTGGGTACAGGGGCCCGCTGCCTGGGCCGTCCTTCCCAGGCCATTAACAGGGAAATGGACTGGGCGTGGAGCAGCCTGGTTAGTCCTGAACCTGTGCCTACAAGCTGCCATGCCAGCCAGTGGCTTTACTTGCCATGCCACAGCCCATCACTCAGCTTTGGAAGCCTTGTGTAGTGAGGAGCTTCTGTGTCTTGCACCCAAAAGCTCATACCTGAAATGCTTCAGAACCTGAGATGTTGAGCAAGAAGAAACTCAACAATACTGTACTTCACAGCATTTTTGGCTTTAGGATTTTTGGGTTTTAGAAATACTTAATGGTAAAATCTATGTCAATATTCGCTCAAGTCCAAAATGTGAAATATTTCTGATCTCCAACATTTTAGAGAAGGGATGTCAACTCGGACTCCTGGACACATGGCAATTCCTGTAGCTTCTGGTTGTGCTCAAGCCAGCGTGCTGGAGAGCACTTGGGCTGCTCTGAAGTCTGTAGGACTTGCCGGGAGTGGGGTGGGTGCCTGTGGGGACAGTGTCCTGAGCCAGGTGGGCAGGCCTCCAAGCACAGGCATGGAGATGGGAGGTGCATCTTGTCTGCATGGGGACTAGGAGCTATCAGGCCACTGGTGTTGCATGGGGTCTTGGCAGAGCAAAAGGCAGACTAGGAGACTCACATATGGAGCACAGTCCTGGGGAACCCCACCCTGCACCCCTCATCTTGCTGCCTGCTCTCCCCCCTCCTCCCAGGTGCACTGCATCAGCACAGAGTTCACCCCGCGGAAGCACGGGGGTGAGAAGGGCGTGCCGTTCCGTGTGCAGGTTGACACGTTTAAGCAGAATGAGAATGGGGAGTACACGGAGCACCTGCACTCGGCCAGCTGCCAGATCAAGGTGTTCAAGGTAGGAAGCGGGGGTCTTAGCCATGGGGTCCCAGCCACGGGGTCCCAGCCACGGGGTCCCAGCCCTGCCTTACGTGAAAGCGGCTCAACTTTTATCAGGAGTGTCGGGACCCCAGATGTGAGCGTAAGGCTGTGAGGATGGTGTGATCGGCCAATTTGGGATTTTTGTTTCTCCTAAGCATTTGGAATTGCTCCCAAGTGCCTGCTGCTAGGTCCGCTGCCACGGCGCTGGAGGCCTCGCACCTCTCCTGCTTAAGCCCCAAGGCCTGTTTGCCCTCCGTACTGACCTCTTGGGGGAAGAAACATGTTGGGGTGCCCCTGCTGTCTGTCTGCCTTGTCCCTGCAGTCATCTGCCCCAGTTGCTTCCTGAGCATGAAGACCAGTTTTCCCACTTGTTGGCCCGTGTGGTTTCTGGGAGATGCGGGGCATGACCCACCCCTGCAGCCTGGGCAGCTCCAGCAAGTGTCCACGGAGAGAGCAGGGCCACCGCTAGGCAGGGACTGCCCAGATGACCTGCCCCTGAAGCCGTGCTGGCATGCCCCTTCTTTCACACTCAGGAGGATTTGGAACCTGTTGGGGCTGGAGTCACTCTGGACAGGGGCTCACCAGCAGCAACTCTGGGGGCAGCAGTGACCTTCCTGAGCTCAGCTGGGTGGGGAATGGATGCTCACTGGTAGAGCCATGAGCCTGCTGACTGAGTGGCAGGTGGGCCTGGTGTCCTGCTAGACAGGGCAGTGCCACTGCCCAGTCTGTAGCATCTTCTGCAGGCCTGGTGCCCAGGAAGCCCTTGGAAGGAATCTGAGTCATTCGCCACTCACTGCAGGTGTAGGTGCACAGAGGAGTCTGCCTGGTGGATGGTGCTTCTGAGGCTCCCGTTTGAGCCGTGGGGGTAGGACTGGGCTGCCTGAGGCCTGGGGCGAGAGACAGTGCAGCCCTGATGAGGCTCTGAGTGCTCGGCCCCCGTGGCTAGGCGGTGACCCTGGCCCAGCCGGAGAGAGAAGCCAGTGCCTGTTGGGGAGCCTTCGGAAACCTGCTTGGGATTATGAAGCTTCCCAAGGAAGTTGGCCCTTCCACCGTGTTTGTGTCTGTTGCTGCTAGGTAAACTGGGCATCCGAGCGTAAACACCCGTGCGCTCATTTCCTGTCACTGTACTGACGTTCTGAACAGGTCCACATTCCTTCCCAGAGTTGAAGCGAGAATCTATTTCCAAGACTTTTCCGGCTCCTGGGGCCCCTCCATTCCTTGGCTCGGAGTCCCTCACAGCCTGTGAAAGTAGGCATCACCCTGGCCTCCTCTGCCAAGAGCCCTGTGATTCCATGGGGCCTGCCAGACGGTCCCGAGGCACCTTCCTGTATTCCGTGGCAGTTTACTGACCCGCATTCTAAAGTCATTTGGCCTTCAAGCTTGAGCAACTGCGTGCCACATAAGGCCACATAGCCGGTGGGCCCTCCTTGGGGCCAGCCCTTCTGCAGATCTCTTGGCCACGGCCACAGTATTTCTGGGTAGCTGTTCCCTCTGGATGTCTGACAGCACAGCCCGTGGTCCTGGCGCAGCCTGTGGTCACCGCCGTCTGCCAGGTTCAGACCCCACCTGTGGTCCCACTAGCCGGGGAGCACCCTCGGGGCAGCAGTTCTCTTCCTTGCAGGCTGTGCCTTGGTGTGAGATGCTGTGCTATCCCCATGGCCTCTCAGCCTCATGCAAGAGTGTCCCAGTCCAAACTGGGTCCCCAGGGTGCCACCAGCCAGGCTGGGCAGAGCCCTGTGCCGTGCCCATCATTGTTCACATCCTAGTTCCTGGGAACCCTGGCTGCTGGGGTCCAGCAGCTAGGCCAGCAAGGCTTCAGCATGTGGCCAGGACGCCCAGCAGCCCATGCTTCTTCCATGTCCCGTCAGTCATCCCTGTGGTGCTTCCTGACTCCAGGGGAGGAGCGGCTCCTTTCCCTCATGAGCCCCAGTCTCTTCGCAGTATCTCCTTGGAAGCAGCAGAGAGGCCACCGAGAGCCGACTGACAGCCTGTGGGCAGGGAAGGGTGACAGGCAGGAGGCTGATCCCGTGTTGAGCTCCCCCCGTCCGTCTGTTCTGGGCCCTGTGTAAGGTGGGCTTATGTGCTGGCAGCTGTCCCTGCCTGCTGTGCGCTGACCGGCCCCGTGTGCCACCAGCTGTCCCTCCCTGCCTGCTGTGTGCTGACCGGTCCCGTGTGCCTGCAGGTACCCCTGCCTGCTGTGCGCTAACTGGCCCCATGTGCTTGCAGCCGAAGGGAGCTGACCGCAAGCAGAAGACTGACCGGGAGAAGATGGAGAAGCGGACTGCCCAGGAGAAGGAGAAGTACCAACCGTCCTATGAGACGACCATCCTCACAGAGGTGCACAGAGCCCCGGGGCCTCTGCACAGGAGCCAGCTGTGGCTCCAGCCCTGGGGAATTACACTCAATCCTGTCATGGTCCGTCTGATCAGGCCTGCTGTGGGGGAGCTGTCTTGGGTCACTCAGAGCCCTCTGCTGCTTCTGAAGGAATCCACGTGTGCCTCCCCAACTGTGCTTGTTTCCGTTTGCTTACTCACGGGACTCAGAGTGGAACAGGTTTCAGTGTCTGCCTGGAGCTGCCCTGGAGTGCCTGCCCTGATGCACTGTGTGTGTGTGTGTCTGTGTGTGTGTGAGTGCTTGCTGCATACCTGTGTGTCTGTGGCACAGCTCTGTACCCCGCTCTTGTCATCTGGTAGCTGGTCTGGAGGCCCCCACTCCTGCATGGAAGCCTTCTGGTTCGTTGCCCAGCTGTGCAGCATTCCTCTTGGATAGCTTCTTGGCAGGTGGGATGTGGCTCACAGGCTCTTCCGCCTCACACCGTGCGGCTGGGAAGACGTGCATGGGGGAGAGCACCTGGGGTGGACATGGAATGCAGCTGCCAGCCTCTCTCTTGATCCAGTAGCTGTTGGAGTCATTTCCTCTTCGCCCTGACACTGTGCTGGCCTGCTCTCACCAGCATGACGCCCTGGGGGGGCTTCCAAGGCTCTCACTGCTTGGGTCGGAGTTGGCTTTTCTTTTACTGGGCTCTGCGTTTTGCTGTTTTTATTTTTTA
Organism: Ochotona curzoniae; assembly: GCF_017591425.1. Taxonomy (NCBI): domain Eukaryota; kingdom Metazoa; phylum Chordata; class Mammalia; order Lagomorpha; family Ochotonidae; genus Ochotona; species Ochotona curzoniae. The sequence goes on from NW_024467090.1 coordinate 954,331, forward strand.
TTTGACAGGTAGGGAGTCCCATGTATTGGTTCACTCCCCAAATGCAGTGGCCACAGCTGGCCCAAGGTGAAGCTGGGAGCCAGGAGCAAAGGCCAGGTCACCCCCATGAGTGGTGGACCCATGAGCTGCACCATCGCCCGCTGCCTCCCAGGGTGTGTGAGCAGGAAGCTGGAGTCTGGAGCGGCCCTGCACCCTCCGATCCAGGCATTGCAGTGTGGGATGTGAGCATCTTAGCTGCTGGGCTAGCCTGCGTGGCCTCAGATCTTTTTGGAACATCCACTAACCCACTTGGCTTGTAGTTGGATCTACTACTGTTGGTGCTTGTCCACTGAGTATTTGCAGTTTCTCAGAATGCCCCTGTACCTATATGAGTGGCCATGGCAGGGCAAAGTGTGTTAGCAGAGCATGTTAGAGAAGCATGGCTGACAGCAGTGATGTGTGTGTGTGTGTGTGTGTGTGTGTGTGAGTGTGTGTGCACGCCCGCACGTGCATAATAAGCCATATGCAGAGGAGTGTTTGCAGTAAGGCAGTGTAAGAGCTAAGTTGTGGTTGGGCCTGGAACTTCACCTGAGGGTAGCTGTGGCCATAACCTTGATGAGAGGAGCCCTGCCCCATCAGTGTGACAGATGCAAAGGCTGCCCTTGATGGCCTGGGACTCAGCCCAGTTTGTTCACGTGCCTTCTCCATGCCTGTGCTGTGGCGCTGCCTGGGAGGCCTCCTGCATTGGCCTGCCTGCCCCAGGGGCACCGTCCTCTCCCCAGCCGAGCTTCAACCTCTTTCCTCCTTCCCTGGTGGAGACAAAGTACCTGGAGCTGTAAGGCTTGGTGCCAGCACACTGCAGCCCACGCACTCATGACAGAGCTCCTGTGGGTGCTCGTCGGTCCACAGGGAGGCTTCAGCTGGGTCTACTCCACGGGACATGAGCCCAGGGCCCTGTGTGTGGGAATCCCGTCTGCCTTCGCTTGCTTTTGGGGAGACGCCTGCTTTTGGTTTTTGCTTCTGAGCTAGTGGTTTTTGGGGGCAGGATTGCATGTGAGCATTGACAGGTGCCCTGTAGCCCCAGGAGACCTGAGCTGCCCAGGTGCCATGGCGAGAGCTCACCTGCTGAAAACTCCACTGGCATGCTGTCTCCCGTTTTCTGTGTGGTGCTGCTTTTGGTGTTGAGTGTTGCTGGCTGCCTGGCACTGGGCAAGGTCTGGTTCTCCTGGGCCATGCATTTGGCCACGTCTGTTTGTCCTGGAGGTGACCCTGTCTCAGCCCTCTATTTCCCTTTGACCGGGAGTCACCTGCCTGCTGCTGTGTCCCTGTGGGTTTGAACCAAAGGAAGCTCACAGACACCACTCGCACTTAGCTTGTCCCCAGGCTGGCTCCGTCAGCCTCCAGCCTCCTTGCTGCTTGCTTTGGCTTCTGGGCTTCCATAGCCCGCTGCCCCCTGGGTAAATGCAGGCCATGTTGGGCAGGGATTGGAGGGTGAGCATGCTGGGGCCTCTGGCCGCTCCTGGAACTGTTGCTCTTGTCTCCCTGCAGTGCTCACCGTGGCCCGATGCCGCCTATCAGGTGAACAGCACCCCATCCCCGAGCTACAACGGCTCTCCCAACAGCTTCAGCCTTGGCGAAGGGTACGTCGTCCTGTGCTCCCTGCTCCGTGCCGTTAGGACGCTGGTCCTCCTGCCTGCACTGTCCCCCTTCCTGTGGGTTTCACGGCAGCTGTCTGAGCTGTGTTGACATCCATGCACCTGTTTGCACTCAGAGCCATTTCCATCGACTTTATAAAGCCCAGAGTTTTCCCAGTAAACCCAGGCCAGCCTCCTGTGTGCCCTGGGGAAGAAGGGCCTCTGAGAGCCACTGTTGGGCTGGTGGGGGTGTCTGGGAGGCCCTGACTGTTTGTCCTCTGCAGCTCCTGTGTACATTTTCTGGGTGATATGGGACCCCTCATGTGCCTTCCCTGGGCTCGGCGCTTAGAGCTCCGAGCTAGCCTGGCTGTCGGTTGCATGGGCACAGGGCAGTTTTCTGGCTGTGCAGGCTGGGTGGCACGGCCCATGACCTCCCTGTGATGGCTCTCTGAGTTGAAGCCTGGGTGGAGCCAGGGAGCAGCCAAGCCAGGCAGTGTCAGCAGGTGGGAGTGTAGTCATTGCACAGCAGGCAGAACTCATCTGATTTCTTCCTTTTAAGATTTATTTTACCCATTTGAAAGACAGAATTAGAGAATTCTAATTAGACTTAGAATTAGCTGGGGCTGGGTCAGCCTGAAGGCAGGAGCCTGGGGCTTCATCGGAGTTTCCTCCTGGGTGCAGGGGCCCGTGCACCTGGGCCGTCCTGCGCTGCTCTCCCAGGTGCAGAGGCAGGGAACAGGATCACAAGTGGGGCAGCCTGTGCTGTAAGACACTGGCCTTGTGACAGCCAGCCGCACCCAGCACCGTGTGCAGGTCCGTGGCATTCACTTTCTTGCAGGGTTGCACGATGGTCAGTGTTGTCCCTCTTTGCGCTTCAGTTCTCAGCTCCATGCCTGGGCGTTCTGGTCACAGCCTCCCCTGAGCTGACCTTCAGGGAAGTGTCCTGCTTACAGGAGAAGCCCTGGGGATGATGGCAGCTCCTCCTGCCCCCCATGGGCACACAGGAAAGTGGCACTAGGTCATGCAGCCGCGGCCCCACCTGAGTCCCTAATGTCGGGACTGGTTGGGACTGTGAGAAGCTGTCAGGAATGGGGTGGGGTGTGTGTTGGCAGCGCAAGCTTCCTGTCTGGCAAAGGTCAGCTGGTAGTTTGGAGCACTCGGCTGGGAATACCGGCTGCCGTTTCTCTCCCTGGGGACATCCACAAGGAGCCATTTTGTTTCCGACAAACCATGTAGCACTGTGGCTGAAGCAGGGCTGGGGAAGGCATGGCCTCCTTGCGACTGGAAGAGCCCTGTCCTCACTGATGGCCCCTTTCCCTTTGCAGCAACAGCTCCCCGACCCATCCCGTGGAGGCCCTGCCACTGGGCAGTGATGTAAGTGTGTGCATGCGTGGGCGTCCCGGCTGGCTGGCGGCCCCAGGAGCTGTGGGCCACGGCTGGCTGGCGGCCTCCCAGGCTGTGGGCCACGGCTCAAGGCCTCTTGTCTCCCTGCAGCACCTTCTCCCGTCCGCCTCCATCCAGGACGCCCAGCAATGGCTCCACCGCAACAGATTCTCACAGTTCTGCCGGCTCTTTGCCAGCTTCTCTGGTAAGTGGGCGTTGTGACACCCCTATCGCGTCTGCCGGGACCTGCCCTGGGTCCCTGGGGCTGACCCTGGTCATAAGCTGGAGACACAGAGGCAGCCCAGGAAGTTTCTGTTTGAGTGTGGACTCATGGGAGTGGTCTGCATGGCCCCGTCATGATCCCCCTACACCTTCATGGAGCGGATGGAGCCTGTAGCCAAGCAGAGTGGCTGCTCCTGGACTGGTCACTTGTTCCGGTCTTCCTTCCAGTGAGGAGCAGAGGCCTGGCAGGCACCCAGGACTGCCCAGGGAAGAGTTTGTGCCTTCTCGGCCTTCCTAGCCTTCTGCTGGCTGCCAATGCGCCTGTGCCCGGCCGGGATCTGGGAGAGATGGGGAGGGGGTTCTCCTCTCTACGGTGGTCTCGCAGAAGCTGTGAGCCAGGCACATTGCGTCGGGGGTGGGAGCCACACTGCAGCAGCCTCGTCCTCCAGCACCACCAGTCCACCGTCAGTCCACCATCAGTGGTATTTCCCATCTGCTAGTTCACACTCCAACTTCCTGCGGCAGCCGGGACTGTGCCTGCTTGGGTGAGAGCGTGGACTCGGTCCCATTCTCGAGACCTGTGTGATGACAGGGGCGCAGGTACTCAGGACACCCCTGCTGCCGCCCAGGTGTGCGCTTACAGGGAGTGGACATAGACTTGAGGCCAGACGCCTATGCCTCTGGTGTGGCTGGGGCCCGCCCCTCACCTTCTTCCTAGCACTCTCTCTGTTCCCAGGGGACAGCCACCCTCCGGGCTCCTTTGGAGCTGGGCCAGTCCTTGTCCGACTCTGCTTGCAGTGCATGGAGATCCGATGTGCCTTGCTGCTGGCTGGGGTCTGCTAGAACCCAGCACTTGTGTGCCCTGGGACCTGGTTGTCTAGCCCAGACCCTATGGGCACGTGTGAGAGAGTTCCTAGAGGCTGTTCGTGCAGCCACAGACTGGACAGCACCCAGGTGCCCACGAGGGGCGGGTGTTACATGAAAGGGAGCATTGCTAATCATGGGCATGAGTCCCATGAACACTGAACTGGGACCTGGGAAGACGGGAGCTGGGAGTCACAGGTCCTGGGGGAGCAGAGCCCTGGGTGGAGGCAGAGAGGGCGGAGGGGGTTGTCACTGAGACCCAGGGTGTGCTCAGGCGCGCTGGCCTCTGCACCAAGAGATGTGCTCGTCACACTGCCAGTGTGCTGGTGGGAGCTGTGCTCGTAGGCTCAGATGGAGTGCCAGTCAGAAGTATGGTGGTGAGGCTCTCCTGGCTCATGTCCGTGCCCCCTGAACCCCAGCAGGGCTTCCAGGGTCTCACAGGGTCACTGGCTGCTTCACTGTTTTTCTCCCTGGGCTGTCCGTTGTTCCTCCAGAGTGAGACTGGCGCGTCCCTTGGCCCCCCTGCAGTGTGGATGTTGGGGCCCTTTGTCTGGGTCCCTTCCGTGAAGGGTGGCTGCGTTTTCCTGTCCAGGTGCCGATTTGCTCAAGATGTCCCGAGATGACCTGGTGCAGATCTGCGGGCCCGCGGATGGGATCCGGCTCTTCAATGCCATCAAAGGCAGGTGCGTGCTAACTCCTCAGGCTGCAGGAGAGCCGCAGGCACACTGAATGACAGGGGCCAGGGCTGAAGGCCGGGAATGAGGTGTGGAGACACAGCTGGGATGAAGGGGTGAGGGTGCTTCTAGATCTTGTCGCCGAGCTGCTCACCCAGGTTCTCCAGTCTTGGGTGGCCCTGGGCTCTAGGCTGCCACCCACGCAGGAGCCCTGGGCCACCCTAGGTGTTTATCATCTCGTGGCAGTGCACAGGAGCAGGGCCAGCCATGCTGTAGGGTGTCATTGTTCTCAGCCACGTTGTCCACTGCAGGAGCCTCTGGCTGCCTGTGCTAATGTGGTGGCTACATTTGTATTCCCTTACACTGTACTGAGTTGAGATGATCATCCCCATGCCAGACAGGTGCAGAGTGAGAGGCCAGAGTGGGAAGCCGAGATCCACCTGCTGCAGACCTATAACCACCCCCAGTGCTACATGGCTTGGAAGGGGCCTGTGCGCTGGGTGTGGCGAGGCCTGGGAGGCCACTGTGGACTATGCGGGAGAAGGTGGGGGAAGTTCTGTCTTGGTCACCCTCAGGAGGCCGCTGGGGCAGGCCACAGGGGAAGGCCTATCTGTCCCTGCACTCCCCACCCACAAATGACACTTGCTCTTCCACTGGCCTCTTGTCCTGGCCTTCCCACTGCTCTTTCTATCCTGGGTTTTGGATGTTCTGAGATGACCGTGCACCTGCTACTTGTCTCTTGTGTCCACCCACCAGGAATGTGAGGCCGAAGATGACCATTTATGTGTGCCAGGAGCTGGAGCAGAGCCGGGTGCCTGTGCAGCAAAAGCGGGAGGGTGGCGGGGACAGCAGCCTGTGTGGTGAGTCGGGGCCCTGTGTTACCCTCAGGGATTCAGGCCCTTGCTGTACACCTGTTCGTGGAGTCTGTGTCCTGGGTTCCCACCGGTGAAGGAAGGGCAACTGTTTCCTCCCACAGCGGGTCCTGGGCACACTTTGAGGCTCCTGGACTGGTCGCTTGTTCCGGTCTTCCTTCCAGTGAGGAGCAGAGGCCTGGCAGGCACCCAGGACTGCCCAGGGACGAGCTTGTGCCTTCTCTGCCTTCCTAGCCTGCTGGCTGGGTGCTGGCACAGCCAGCTGGCCTTCTGTTCGCTCAGTGCTACTGCTGGCCACAGTCAGCAGCACAGCCACGGCCCAGGAGGAGGGTCACAGCCGCAGTGCCAGCCCGCAGATCTGCCGCTGCTTTTTAGCCAGAAATGGAGTTGGCTTTGGGAGGAAAATCGGGCAGAGAGGAGCTGACTCTGAAAAGATGAAAAGGAGGAAGAAACGCAGCGATGGGGGCAGGGCGGCACTGTTGCATAGTGGGTAGAGCCATTACCTGCAGTGCTGGTATCCCATGCAGAGGCTGGTTCGAGTCCTAGCTGCTCCACTTCTGACCCAGCTCCCCGCTAATGCATCTGGGACAGCAGGGTGGGGATGGCCCAGATGCTTGGGACCCTGCATCTGCGTGGGAGACCCCAAAGAAGCTCCTGGCTTTTTCCTGGCACAGCCCTGACTGCTGAGGCCATTTGGAGAGTGACCCAGTGGCTACAAGAGCTCTCTGTTAGGGTTCTGTTGGAGAAGGGGGTCTTAGGACGAGGCCTGGGGCTCTTGCCCAGGGTTGGCCCTACAGGCTCACTTAGCAGAGACGACTCTGAACAGAGGCTCAGTCTGCCTGAACCCTGGCACAGGAATCCTTCTGAATGGCCAGGCTTGAGACCTCTGCCAGCCCCTTTCAGGGGAGCCCTCCACCCCGCCAGCTGTGTGCTGTCACACCGCTCAAATTTGGTCCGGGTATGTTTAGTTTACAATCTCATGCATTTGTGTTTCTTTAAAGAGCGGGGAGAGAAGAAAAATCTCACACCCTTGGGTTCATTTTCCTGATACCACAACAGCTGTGGCTGGGCCAGGCCCAAGCTGGGTGCTTGAAATGCCATCCATGTCTCCCCACATGGTGACAGGGACCCAGGGGCTTCGTGCCCCTCCCAGGGTTTGCATTTGCAGAGTTGGGACTCCAATGCAGGCTCCCCAGGGCATCTCCTGCCCATCTGTGCCCCATGCAGCAGCTGCTGGGGCCTGTCACCAGTGGCAGGGGTGAGGGGAGAATGTGCCCCGGCCAGCTGACCGCTCTCTGGGCAGGGCCTCAGATATCTTCCTCTTGAAGTGAGTGCATGTCTCGTTGGTCCATGAACCTGGCCACTCTGGCCTGTTTGCGCTCCCTCTCTGGGCGGGCCTGGGTCTGAGGGTCCAGGAGCCTCCACATTTCAGACTGCCGCCCACCAGAGACTGAGGCAGTATTAAAGAGGTGGGGCCAGGCCTGTGTCCACCATGGATGGTTGCAGAGGCTGCGTGGTGCCCTCAGCCTCGTAGCCAGTCCCACTGAACTGCGCAGGCACTGGCATCCTTATAGCAGGCTCGTGGGTCTTGGTTCCTCACGCAGAAAGCTCCTGTTCCTCCCGCAGTGTACCATGCTATCTTCCTGGAGGAGCTGACCGCCTTGGAACTTATTGAGAAGATTGCCAGCCTGTACAGCATCTCCCCCCAGCACATTCACCGGGTGTACCGGCAGGGCCCCACGGGCATCCACGTGGTCGTGAGCAACGAGGTGAGTGAGAGCTGCGCTGGGAGGCTGGGAGGAGGTGCTGCGGGACCACTGTGCCTGGTGGGCGCCCTTGTGGCCACATCTGCTTGCACCTGCTCACTCCAAGGGGCAGTGCTGATGTTGCTAGTGGTTGCTTCTGGTGGCTGGGTGCTGAGCAAGCACCAGAGCACCGTGTGCCCCTGCCTTCTTGATGGGAATGAGCAGGGCTGTGGCAGTGGGAGAAGGGCGCGGCAAGGCTGCAGCTTGCAGGGGAGAGCAGGGCTGTGGCAGTGGGAAAAGGGTGCGGCAAGGCTGCAGCTTGCAGGGGAGAGCAGGGCTTTTGTGGATGGCGAATGAGCTGCTGCAGTGTGGGTCTGGGGCAACAGTGGCATGAGCAGGGTCTGAGCGGAGGCAGCAGGGTTCCCAGGTGCTGTGGGAACTGGGCTTGCTCCTGTCAACAGAGGGGCACTATGCAAGTCCAGGGCAGAGGCCTCGAGGCTTCTTCCTGCATCCCTCTGCCAAACAATAGCAGTGACCAATGCCGGTGTCGCAGCACTTGCTGTTCCTGGCTCCTGGTGCCTCGTTTGCCCCTCGTGCCCCGTCTCACAGATAGCAAACTGAGGCACCCGGGCCACCCGCTGGGAGTGAGGACCTGTGAGCCAGCGACCCGTCCTGGAATCCTGGTCTCAGCCCGCAGCTGGACATGGAAGTCTTGATTTGAGAAGAAGAGGGGTCTGGTGTGGAGAGTGGGAAGGGTGGCCGCAGCATGGACTTGAGGACGCCCAGGGCTGGTGCTGAGCGATCTTGGGGAGGTTTGCGATCCTCAGAGCCCCAGGTCAGCATCTGCCGAGGGCATGCGTGGATCTGTGGGACAGGCTGTGGTGCGGAACAAGGAGAATGGAGTCAGTCACCAGGAGGAATGCAGAGTGGAGGTGTGATCGGTGGGGCCCCTGCCAGGTGCCGGTCACTCTAGGGGGCAGGCAGAGGACCTAGGGGTGCAGTCAATAGTGATTATCTGTCACTTGTCACCATGGCTGTCAGCTCACTCCTGTTCATGTGTCCGGCGTGGCTGCGTGGGCCATGGTACTTGGGCCATCGCTAATTACTGTTATTTGTTCCACTTATGAGAAAGACACAGAGAGTAGGGGGACACGGAGAGAGAGATTTCACCTGTTGCTTCACTCCCCAATAGCCACAACAGCTGGGACTGAGCCAGGCTGCAGCCAGGAGCCTGGGGCTCCATCCAGATCTCCTACATGGGTGGCAGGGGCCCACATACTTGGACTATCTTCTTCCTCTTTCCCAGGCCCATTAGCAGGGAGTCGGAAGAGAAGTGGAGCAGACAGGACCTGAACTGGAGCCTGGATGGAGATGCCAGCATCTCTGTTGGGCACCGTGCTGTTTTAATTAAGAAAGGGTTCTTCATCAGTATGAGAAATCAAGCAATATGACACACATAGCAGAAGGCAGATGTGAAAGGCTCTTGTCTCCCTGAGGATCTGGTAGCGATGTGATGTGCTCTGTGCAGTGTGCGTGTGCCCCGGTGTGCGCAGGCATGGTGTGTGTGAACTCAGTGAAGATACCCGCCTTTGTCACCAATCCAGGCTGGCTTCCATGCAAGTAGACTCTAGGCTTCCACAAGTGCCGCTTTCCCACCCTGGGTTCAGATCAGAGTGGAGCCCAGAGTGCTGGGGCTGAGCCTCCTGCAGAAGTGTCGGGGAGAGGTGAGGGCATGGGGCACTGGAGCCTCGGCAAAAGCCGTGAGGGCAGGGAAAGCCTTGCTCCTTGGTGGGCCTCTGGAGGGACCGCCCACCCGCGCCTGCCCTGGCCCTTGAGAGGCCGTTAAGTAAGTGAAGCAGAGCAGGGCTCCAGTGCCACCTCGCCTAAGTAGGCGATTCGTATTCCCTGAAGTCTCCTTGTCTCTTAACCCCGAATCAATTGGAAACCTTTGGTTCCTAATTGCCTGGAGGACTGGAGGCAGCCTAGCCAGCCACAGAGCCGGCCCCTGGGGTGCAAAGGCACTTAATTAAACCAGGGAGTTACTGATTAAGCCCACACGGGCAGTGTTCTGGGCTCTGCATGCCCAAGGGATGGGGCCGCCCGGGTCCTGGATGGAGCAGACTGGCAGTATAGAGGGAATGTACTTCATGCATCATTAGGTCCTGTGGGGAGGAGCAGGGGATGGCTGTGCGAGATTTGCCACGTTAATCCAGAGCGGCCATAACCTGGGCTGGGCTGCCTCTCTCTCTGTATATATCTGGAAAAAGCTCTTGCTGTTGTGTTGAGTTGCATCTGTTTATTTTTAGTGTTCTTTATTTGTATTTTGTGGAAGACAGTTTACAGATCTGGAGTGTGCCCAGGGTAATACATCATTGTTGTTCCCAGGCACCAGCTTTGAGATTGCTAGAATATTCTATAAGGAACCCCTTTGGCCTGGTGTTTTCCCCCGCTACCCCCACCAGCCTTCATTGTGTATCCCTCACTTCCTTGTTCCTTCTCAGTGTCGTCTGACTGCCTCCTTGAGACTCTGCATCGGGCAGTCACGACTGTGCCCCTACCATTGCTTCCTTTGGCACACGGCATTTCCGAGATCCCCAGATGTGGAGGGCACGCCTGGTCCTGCATCTGCTGCTGCCCGATGTCGGGCTGCTCTTGACCTCTGTCACTGCCAACAGTGGCCGCTATGTACACACACATTCCCTCTGGTGGAGGGAATGCGTCCAGTCGTCCTTACCCTACCCATGAGCCATTTCCTACAGAGCTCTACCCCCACTGGTGCCTGTCCGTTGCTCTGGGTCACATGTCATTTTTGTCACCCCGGCGGCCCTGTTTTACAGGGAGGACCTGCAGGTGGGAAAGCAAAGGGTGAGGTCCAGGGTCACTGGGAGGTGATGGGTAGGAAACCTGAGCTGTATCGTTTGTTTCCTGCCACGCGGCCAGTCAGGGATGCAGGGAGGTGCTCTCTCCTGCTGTCCTTGCAGGACCCCGGCACACAGATCCTTTGGTGAAGGATTTTTTTTAGAAAGAAATTGCAAAATGTTTTGACTTATTACTGTTAGAGACTGAGTATCTCATAAGACCAGCAGTGTTTCGGGTGTGGAGTTCCTTTTATGTGGGGGCGTCTGCGTGGCTCTGGGGTCCGCAACCCCAGAGTCTAAAAGCTGAATGCTTGGGGCTGGCCTTGTAGCAGAGTGGGTAAAGCTGTCGCCTGTCCCAGCAGCATCCTGCATGGGTGGCTGGTTTGTATCCCAGCTGCTCTGTTCCAATCCCGTTCCCCGCTCAGGGCCTGAGCAAGCAGCAGCAGATGGCCCAGGTGTGTGGCCCCTTGCACACACGAGAGACCTAGAGGCTCCTGGCTACGGCCTGGCCCAGCCCTGGCTGTTACAGCCATTTGAGGAGAGAACCAGTGGGTGAAAGACCTCTTTCTCTCTAACTCCATTTTTAAAATAAACCACCCACCCCTGAAAACTCCCAAGTCAGAGACTGTGGTCCTTGTGAACATTCTGAGTTTATTTTTGCGCTAGGGGGACTCAGCGTGTGCAGGCAGGAGTCCCCATAGCGTGTCCATCACAGGGCATGGGTCACGCAGTTACTGGGGGAAGCAGAATGTGCCAAATACCAGGACCCCACAGCCCCGTGCTGTGGGATCCAGGCTGCCTCTGTTCTGGTCCTTCTCAGGGCTTTGTGGACATACAGAGCCATCTGCAGGCTCTGCTGCCCTCAGCTCCATGCTGAGCCTGTGGCTAAGGAATGTGTCTCCTCGTTTGCCTTTCAGATGGTGCAGAACTTCCAAGATGAATCTTGTTTTATCCTCAGCACATTAAAAGGTAATGCTCTCCGGTGGTGGTGCGTGAACTGGAGCAGATTGGGGGCTGAGTGGATGTGGGGACCTGCTGGCACCCAGGAGTCCCTCCGAAAGGGCCTATCTGGGTTCAGCCTCAGGAAGAAGCAAGCCCCCATGGGTCCCAGCCTTGACCCTGTTGCTCTCTGTGCTGGCCAGCTTGCTCTCTGGGTTACACGGGAGCACAGTGCATCTGGTGTCTCTGGTCTGGGGTCATGAGCCAGCAGAGTGGGAGGCCCAGGAGCTGGGCCAGGAAGAGCTCAGCAGAAAGTGCCAGAGAAAAGTCCAAACCAGAACTCGCCATGGCCTCCCTTAGAGCTGGGAGGGACAGCGGTTAGGGCACCGTCCCATCACCAGGCCGCTTATGCCCTTGATCTGGGGGTGGAGTCTGTCAGTGCTGTTAGGGGTCTGGGGCATGCTCGACATGCAATCTGCGAGAACCACCATTTGCCCAGAGGTCTCTTTGAGGTAGTTCCTTTTAGGAAATGTGAGCCTTGTTCGGCTCTGGACCCTGATAGCATTCTTCTCGGCCCCGAAGGCTGTTAAGGGTGCAGCCTCCTTCCAGTGGAATCCACCTGGTGTTTTCTCTCTTGCAGCTGAGAGCAATGACGGCTACCACGTCATCCTCAAGTGCGGGCTCTGACCCGGAGTAGGACACGCACCTGCCTCCCAGCGCCCAGCCCAGACGCCCTTGGATGTAGAACTTGCACCTCTGTACACTGCAGCCTTACCTGGCCAATGGAAGCTGGGAGGGACCCTGCCCCAATGATGGAAGCAGCAGCCTGGTGGCTAACAGAGACTCACAGAGTCTGGTGTGCAGCAAGCTTGGGTCTTTCCTCCCTGTCCTTGGCCACCAGCTTGGGGACACATCCTTGTTCTTCCTCTCTGCCCTGATGGCCAGCAGGGCTCTTGGCTCTTAGTTGACAGTCCGCTTGGTACCACCTAACTGGTCCCTCCTGATTCCTCCCCTGCCCCCAGAGACAGCTTCACCTTGCCCCATTCCTTTACCTCCCACTCTGGCCACTGAGGCATGGGAGGCAGTGCGGCCCCTTCTCCTGTTTGCCACCCTCCTCAGTGAGCTTGATGGGCATCTATCCTTCCTGTTCTTGATGAGTGGGTGGGGGTGGGGCTGTCCCGTGCCTTCTATCCCGTGCCTTCTGCCGGGTTGCTGAGGATCTGTCACTGCAAGCCTGGAGGTCTGCCTGTGCTTCTGTGTATGGTGGCTTGTGGGAGCTGGCTGCTGCCATGCTCATTCTGAAGGCCACTGCAGGTGCAAGATGGAAGCCTGTTTTCAGGGATGACGGCAAACTGGGTGCTTTGGTGCAGTGTTACTTCCCGAGGGCTCGAGGACCAGGGAGACCAGGCCGACCAGGCAGTGAGCTTTGCATTGAATCTTTACATGGTCTTGGCCTCTAGAAGCGCTTACCAAACCCTGGGTAGAGAAGACCTTAGTCCATCATTGCTAGGGTTGCAAGGTGACCTGGGGTATTCTTAGCTCTCCTTGTGGGCAGGGCATGATTAGGGTGAATCTCCCACATTGGAACAGCTGGATCTCCTTTCTAAATGGCCTTAGAAGGCGTTTGAATATCTGTGACTGTCACGTACTCTGGAGTTAGTCTTGGTTGTGCCTGTGGTTCTAGTTCATAGGAAAATGCGGGTTATGAAAAAACACATGAATTTCAAGGGTTTTTTTGCACCGAAGTAAACTTATGTTTTTAAAAACTAATTCTTCATTAGTTTTTAAGATTCATAGTTCAAGAATGGAATGGAATGACGTTCCCCTCCTTCCCTCAGTGCCATCGTCCTTCCCTCTCCATTGATCTTTTTAGTTTTTGCAATAACATTTTATAGATTCACATTTCAGTGGAAAGGCTTTACACTTCACTGAATAAGCAAACACCAAAAAGAACTTCGATGAGAGCTATAAATAATACTTAGATGGAAGAAAATGACCATTTCACCCATGTACAGTACCTTGGAAAGCAATCACAGATCGTCAAAACTAGAGCTGTATGACGTTCTTAAGTCTGAGGACTCCGAGTTCCACAAAGCAACGTTTAGAGCAGCGCTGACCCACAGAGGCTTCTCTTTACATCGTGGATCCCACAGACAGGGCCGAACGCACCGTGTTGGTCCTTCGGTGCACACGGCTCATTCCGCATGACGTCCTCCAGTTGGGTCCATTCTTCAAGCACTGGTCGAGTTTCATTCTTCCTGATAGCTGCTAGTATCAGTTCATGTTCTGATGAACATTGTGAGGTACTCTCATGCACTGGTATGGTTTTTCACAAATTCACGAAATCACCATCACCTCCGAGTTACAGTCAGTTTTTGCACATTTTCCTTGTCCCCTAAAGGAAGCTTGTACCCTGTGACTCCCAGCTGCCCTTTGCCCCCAGTTCCTCCAGATGCAGGCAACCTGGAACCTGGACAGATGGCATCATCCAACACGGTTATATATGATGTCACACAACATTGTCGTCTGGGACTGTCTTCTTTCTCTCAGCGTGCTTTCTAGAATCGTCTATGTTGTGCATCTGTCAGAGCGTCACTCTTTTTTGTTAAGTCATCCAGTCACGCACCACGTTTTCGCCCTTAGCTCCTCACCTGCGTATTTGCTGCTTCTACTTTTGGGCTTACAGGAATGCTGCTCTGCTTTTGTACAGTTTTTGGTGGGCACAGGCTTTTGTTTCTCAGGAATAGACGTCGGAACGGACTAGATCACACAGTGACTCCGGGTTCAGCCCTTGAATCCTCACCAGGCTGTCTCCCGCACTGCCACCTGCAGTATGAGGGTTCCCATTTCCTCACGTCCTCACCAGCACTTGCCATTATCTGTCTTGCGGCTGTGGTGTCACAGTGGGTGTGGAAGGGTGTCTTGCTCGCTGTGCGTCCCCTGGGAGCTGCTTACCTTGAGCCACTTCTGTGTGCTTGTCACCTGTGCATCGCTTCAGAGAAGTGCCCCTTTGATCCTTTGCTGTGTGGAACTGGGCGTTTTGGTTTCTCCTGGTTCTGTGAGTTTGCCCATATATTCCAGATTCGGGTCCCTTATCAGCTATGTGGCTTTTGGATGTTGTCTTTGCAGTCGTGCTAGTGTCCTTTGAAGCAGAGAAGGTGATCACTTGGAAGATAACCAAGGCTCATTTTCCCTTTTGTTGCTTGCTTTTGGTGTCTGATCTCAGAAACCATTGCCCAATTCAAGGTTAAGATTTATGTTGATGATTTCTTCCAAGAATATTTGTAGTGTTACTTCTCACAGTAGTCTTTGATTCATACGGGGTTAATTTTTGTGTCTGTGTGTGGTGTGCTAGTTTTTGTGTGGAAGTATGGTGTGTTAACCTTTTGTGTGGGTGTGTGGCATGTTAATTTTTGTCTGTGGTGGCATGTTCAACTTCCTCCTTTTGCACATAGCTGTCTGCTAATCCTGCCTGTGGAAATGGCTTGGCTAAATGTTCCTGATTCCTGCTGCAGCCCTTTGGGGATGAGAAGCTGACTGGGGAAACTCCCCGAGTCCTATTTTGAAAAACTCAGTCCTGTGCTGGTTCTGCTCTCTTGCCAAATTGCCGAATTCCGCAGGAAGTCCCATGCATGGGGGTCCGATGAGCAAAAGCAGGCTGTGGGTGTTATTGCTCCTGTTCATAAGACACAAAAACCATAATGCTCTCCAGTCTTGTCCAGTGTCTCCTGTGATGGCCGAGCCCCCTGGAGGGGTGTGTGGCCCCTTTCTCCCGTCTTTCTAGGCTGTGACATTTTGGCCACTGAGGGACTTAAGCATTGGACTATCATGTGTTTTGGTGGGCAGGCATTTGTTTGCAAGGCTGTGATAAGCCGACTCCTGTTTAAGGCCTGCACCTTCACTAGGGGCAGAGGCTGTGGGAGAGCAGTGGCACTCCTTGGGGGAAGGGTTGGTGGGCTTGGGAAAGGGGAGAATGGCATGGAGAGTTCAGTCTTGGCCTGGGGTCCTCCACGGAGGTCAGGTTGTGTCCCAGTGACCTTACGCCCCATCAGCAGAGCTAATAACCTAGAGAGGGGCTTGCCCGGAGCCCTCTGGAGCTGGCTGAGCCATTCCTGGGACTGGTTTCCAAGTGCAGTGTTGCTTCAAGGGCTGCACTGAGTAACTGACCTCTGAAAATCATTAACGAGTTGCAATGAATGGAAAAGGCTCCCCTGAGGTTGTTGTTGGAGCCACTGGAGCCAGAGAAAGCTGTGGGCGCTTGGAGAACACGGGGGTCAGGGGAGCCCCCAGGCTACGGGGGTTCCTGGGCTTTGTGGGGCCTGTGCATTCAGGTTTATGGGGTGAACCATTAAAACCACATGTCTGAGTCATGTCGGAATCACACAGGAGGCCTTGGCCTGGGTGGGTCTTGGCTGTGGTGTGCCCTGACCCCTCCAGCTCCCAGTGGGGCCACTGGGGGATCCCTTATCTGCCACCTGCTAGGTGTATGGTCACTTAGCTGCAAGGCTGTCTGGCAGGTGTAGGTGTGGGTGCACCTCCTTGAGCTCAGAACCACCTTCATGCCCACAGAAGGCGAGCTCCCTTGGGAGAAAGCAGAGTGCCCTGAGGCTCTGAGGGCGGGTCAGGGCACTGTCCCCACTAAGTGAGCCCTTGCAGCTGGCTGAGCATGCCTATGGTGGCATCTGACAGGGCTCTCTCCCAGAGCTGCATGCCACACCACTGCCTCCTGGCAGACCTGTGACAGGTGATGGATCCAAGCGGCAGCTCCCACGCTAAGGCCTGGTCCTTCCATCTCCCGAGGTAGGTGGCTCTGTGGAGGACAGCCAGGGCAGGTGGGAGGTGGGGAGGAGCACTCACCACCTCAGCCTGGGCCACCAGCCCCACCACCTGCCAGGCAGTGGCCCACTCACTCCCCACAGGGTCCCTGTGCCCTCCCTCCCTAGGGGTCTGTGTGGTGGTCAGCTGCACGCTTGGCCTCAGTGTGATACTAGGGAACACCGTGCTGGCATGTGTTAGGCTGGTGTCCTCCCTCCTTCCCATTAGGGATCTGTGTTACCTGAAGTTCAGCCATGAGAAAATGCGGAAGTGTGCCTCTCATGCCAAGCATCGATTTGGCCTTTAACCCTTAAACCCTGAAGTGCTTCCACTCAATGCCTTATTGCTGGCTACAGAGCTGTCCTCTGTCTCCCCATGCCCACCCAGGGGTGCCAGGCAACTGAGACTTGTTTAAATAACTGAGAAGTGCTTGCTGCCTCTGAGTTGGGCAGACTCACCCGAGGGGCCCTAGAGCCCCTGCTGGCTGAAGGTCCTGTGTCCTGTGCGGCTCTGAGTGTTCTGTGCAAGTCCTGTTGAGCCTCCCCCAGCATCCCTCATCCCTGTGTCCCCACCTGCTCTCTGCAGACACCTGCAGCGCTCCAGTCCTTGGCCTGTGGCAGCATTCACAGGCTAACTGAGCTGCTGGTGTGGTTCAGTGTCCTGGGGGCAGTACCACCCCTCTCTGCCCGGGTAGCCCTGACTACCTCTGAGCTTCTACCTTCCCGCTGGGACAGCAGTGGGCTCTGGGCCTACCCCTAACCATTAGCCTGTGAGCGGATGAGCACTGGAAGCCTAGCCATGCGCCAGGCTCTTCCAGCTGCTGGTGGGCCCTGCCCTGTGCCCTCCATGAGGCCTGGGGGCCGCCCCACCAGCCCCGATGCTGCGTGAACTGAAGCTCCCACATGTCAACTGATCCATTTGTCAGGATGGAACTTTCCCGCCTGTTTTCTGCTTTCGGTGATTCTTTTCCCACGGGTGGTGGGGGTGGGGTGGGAAGTGCCAGTTGGGCCACCGAGAGGCTGTGACGGGTTGTGGGGAGGTGGCCTTGGAGGTTGGTGCTGTCCTACTGTCATGCTGTTCTGTACCGGGAATAAAGCATATTTTGCACTTGTTACTATACCAGTGTGCTTGTGAGAAACCTTGTATGTGGGGAGGGGTGGGCTGTGGGGGGTGTGGTGTCCTGCCGGGGTCCAGAAGACAAATAAAGCTCATTAAATAAAGCCTCATAGAGGCTCTGGCCTCTAGCTGTTTGGTGTTTTAAAACTGTGCGGTAAAGCAAGCAGTTGGGCATCAAGCCTGCAGGCGAGTGATGCTAAGTGCATTTGCGTCCTGCATCCTGTCCAGCCGCCTCCACCGTCCACCGCCAGAAGTCTGACTGCCAACTCGCTGTTCCCCGGCCCTGGCACCACCCCACCATGGTCTGGCTGAGTCAGTTTCCCCTGGCACCTTAGGTTCCTTATCGTGAGGACTCCAAGGTCAAAGTTGGATAACACCATGGACTGTTTGTGGTGCCCTGTCAACCGGTGTGCATGGGCTGCTTCCGTCACCTGGATATAGTGAGTAATCTCTTTAAGGCTGTTGTCAGGTTTGTTTTGCAAATGGAAGAAGTTCATGGAAATTGCGTTTGGAGGACCATGTGCATTTGACGTGTTGGAGCCCCATGGGGAACGATGTCCTTCTGTTTGTCCAAGCAGCCACAGCCTTTCACGCTCCCAGCAGCAATGCACATGGGTTCCAGCTCCCCCACATCCTTGTCAACACTTGCTGGGTTTTGGTGATGGCTGCGTTATTCCGTTAGTGTTATGCAGTGAAAAAGCAGGCTTGTGAGTGCTCACTACTGGAGGCTGGAAGTCCACACAGCTGCTGCAGGCTGCCTCCCATTGCTGGCATCACAGCAGGATCACATGGCAAGAGGGACAGTGTGACCCAGTCAGCCAGGGGAGGGGAGGAAGGGACCCTTCTCTGTGTCTCAGGGAACCAAGGGTAGTGCCCCAGTGCGGTCCCACCCCTCAACTCCACTGCTCCAGGCACAAACTCAAGCTTTTGCAGAGACTGCCCAGACTGGAGGCCTTAACTTGGATCAGCAGGTGGTGCACTGTGCTAACCCTGGTCCACGCATTGGTGGTGCTGCAGCACCAGGCCCTGCTGCTGCTGCCCATTCCAGGAGCGCAGCCTCGTGAGCCACCACCCTCCCACCTTCCTGAGCGGCTGTGCCCTCTCCAAGCTGCATTCCACTCTGAAGCCTTCATGCCCAGACCCCATCTTTCTGAGCAGAGTGGAAGGTACCCTCTTTTCCCACACCTCCTCCCATCCCCAAAGGAGGGACAAAGCATGTGCTCACAGTGAGCGGTTCAGGTTTTGAATTGCAGTTCTAGGTCCACACAATGTTGAAAAACTTCCCTGTATGCATACCAATGTGGGGCTGAAGCCTTTTCCTTTTTTGATGGGTTTTTTTTTGAAGGGCAGAGTTACAGAGGGAGAGAGAGAACTTCCATCTGCTGGCTCCTCTCCAAATGGCCACAGTGGCTAGACCTGGACCAAGCCAAAGCCAGGAGCTTCTGGGTCTCTCACATGGGTACAAAGGTGCAGACACTTGGGCCATTCTCTGCTGCTTTCCCAAGCATGTCAGTGGGGAGCTGGATGGGAATTGACACTGCTGGACTTGAATTGATGCCTGTATGAGGTGCCAGTGCTGCAGGCGGCATGTTACCTGCACCCCCTTCCTCATGTCACTGGCCTGGGGACCGGTCTTGTGGAGCAATGGACACCGACCAGTCTCAGACCAGGCGCCCAGTGGAATGCGGCAGCAGGTGTGAGCTCCTGGCTCCCAGATGCCCACGTCACACATCGGAGCACCTGGCTGCAAGGCGTGGCTCTGCTCCTGTTTGCAGCTTCCTGTTGCTGTGCCCTCTGGGGGCAGCAGCTGAGGGCTCAGGTTGGCCGTTGGTGCAGGAGCCTGAGCTCCTGGCTTCAGCCTGACCAGTCCCTGCCCGTTGCAGCCCTCTAGGGAGTGAATCCCTGTCCCTCTGCCTTTTGAATAGAATATAATGTAAAGCAATTTGGGGAGTAAAGAAACCAAAGAAATGCAGAACAGCCATAGAGCTTGGAAACAGTCGGGTTTTCCAGAATTCCAAGGCAGTGTGCTGTGGCAGGAGTGACAGCATGAAGGTGTTGGGGGAGGATGGGTTCTCAGGGGTGCTTACTGTTCCCGACTACACACTCGCGTAGTGAGAGTTGCACAGATGTTGGGGTGCAGGGTTCACGGTCCACCTCGGGCTCCTGGCTCCAGCTTCCTGCTCAGGTGGACCTGGGAAGGCAGCAGAAGACAGCTCCTGCAATGGGTCCCTGCTGCTCACATGGGAGTCCTGCCTGGAGTTCAGACTGTGACAGGCTTTTAGGAGGCAATCTGGAAGATGGGAACTCCACCTCTGCCTCACAGATAAATTAAGGAAGAAAAGCCTTTCACAAAGCAATGCTTAAACTTTTCTGTTTCATTGTTCCCTAGAATTGTGGGTCCTGGCCTGCCCAGATCTTCCCTGCTGGGCCCTCAGTCCGTATTGCCACACACAGAGCATGCGTGTACATGTGTGAGTTGGAAGCATCGTGGGGACAGTGCCACAGAAGGAAGGTGATGGTGCTGTAGTTCACAGAACAGCAGTTTCTGGAGCACGTTCTGGAGGCTGGGGCCCAAGATGAAGGCCAAGATGAGCCCAAGATGAAGGTGGGATTGGTGCCAGCTGAGGCCCCACAGGTGGTGCCTCGGTGAGCACTCACATGTACCAGCTCCCTGACCCGGCACGCCAGACTCCACCTTCACCATCTGGCCACCTGCTCAGGCCCTGCCTCCTAGCACTTGGCCTTGGAGTTCAGGCTTCAGTTCTTGGTCACCAGGACAGACACTGCAGGCTGTTAGCTGGGGGCCCTCACCCTGCCTGCCTTTCTGGGCGTGGCTGCTGGCTGCCTCGCAGGAACCCAGGCATTACTGGTGTGACAGCAGGTGTGTGGCATAATCAGCGCAGGCTGGAGGCCCCTGAGGTAGAATGGCTCCTTCCGGCCCTCTGAGGAAGCCGGGCAGGCCCTGGGAAGGGGGGCCTCATGGAGGTATAGCTGCTGGAGCTGCCTGCCTATGGGCAGAAGTGGAGCCACACTGCGAGGTAGGCCACTCCAAGGAAACACTGCCCAGCTACAGTGTGCACCCATGGCCTCACTTTCAGGCCTTGGTGATGCTAGTCTGAGGCTACATTTTGGCAGCCCCTGGTCTGATGGCTAACAGTGCTTTAATTTGTCTCTGTGACCTTGGCAAGGTCAGGGAGCTTCTCTGTACCCTGCTGCCCTCATCTGCATCCTTGGAAGGAGGACTGCCTACTCACCCCTGTGATGGAGGCCTCATGAGTCCAGGGGAGGCAAGGACTTTGGATGGCCTGGCGCACTGTGAGCCCCTGCGGGGCAGGGGGTGCACTCTCCAGGAGGGTCTCCACTTCTACGACCTCTGGCCAGTAGGACAAGGGCAGGAATCTGAACTAATAATGGGCTTTCATGGGGCTTGGAAACTGCTGTCCTGGAAACCCCCACCCTGTGGTGAGACAAGCCCTTGTGATGGGAGAGGGTGGGAGCTAAGGGTGGGCTAAAAAGGAGGAGGCCTGGAGAAGGGTGGGCTCGCTTGGCTGTGCTTCTGTGGTCACCCATCCTCTCTTAGGGGCGGCTGACCCGGGTCCACGGGGCCTCCAGCCCACTATGTACCCAGCCCCTTCCAAGACCTGGGCTAAGCCCCTGGGTCACTGACTAAGGGTCTATGCTACCTGGTTTGGGGATCCCTGCAGCCTGGGGATACCTGGGAATGCTCTGGGAGCCAGGGTCTGTGTGAGCTCCCAGCCTCTCACAGACCAGCAGGGTGGGCAGCCCACCTGGACGAGGGGGTCAGACCAGGCCTGGAGCTGAGCAGTGTTTGGGGAAGCCTGTGCCCAGCTGTTCCCCCTTTCCTTGTTGTGCCTTTGAAGGGACAAGAGCCTGGTGGTGGCTGGGAGGCTGCCAGGGCTGCACCTTGTTGAATATTAACCCGCCTTGATTGGACGGATCAATATTTAAACTCAATTACAAGGGAGCGGGGTTATCTGGAGAAGGCTTATCATGCAGCAACAGCTTTTGGAAAATCTGATAGAACTCCAGAGGGAGGTGGCGAGGGCCCTGGCCAGAGGGGAGGAAGGTGGCGAGAGGGCAGCCAGCACCCCTTCCTCCTCTTCCTGCCCCCTGCTGTCTATCCAGCTCTCCTGTCCACTGCCCCCAGCTTTGCCTCTGAGCTCCATGAGGTGCCTGGGCCTGGGCTGTGACCTCAGGGCTCTGTCTGCCTCCCTGCCGGGTGTAGCTCCGGGAGCCCACGGAGAAGCTGCCTACAGGAAGACAGTCTGGAGCCGGGCCAGGGCGTGGCAAGGGAAACTCCTGCTGGGAGTGTTTGTTGAGGGAGTAAATGATCGTGAGCTGGTGCCAGGCAAGAGTGCTGCAGGCCAGGATGAAGGAGAGCTGTGCTGACTGGGGTGACCTGGGGGTCGTCACGGGGCCAGGGAGCACGAGGACAAGGGCAGAGGATGGTGTGGGGATGAGGGACAGGCGGGGAGGGACATTGTGCAAGAGCAGGGGCTGCCCTGTGGGTCAGAATGAAGAGGGCTTGGGAGGGCACCCCTTTTGGCTGTGCCATGTCTGTTGCGGTCTTCCGATGGATGCAGATTAGTCTGTCCTGGAGAGCTGATTGGTTTTGGTTTTCTGGTGTTGGTTTTCTCCTTCCACACTGAAAAGCAGTCTCCTCTAGGTCCCCGAGGAACCCAGTAGTCCTCCGTCCCCTCCCTGAGACCTCTGGGAGCAGGAGGCGGCTGCTCTTGGCAGAGGGCGAGAACCTTCCACTACCATCTCCTTGTCCTGCTGGGGGCCATTCTGATCCTTGCCGTCAGCACCCTGCCCCACCCCTTCTGTCTGATCTGAGGTTGAGTCAAAGCCCCTTCACGCTTCCTGCCCTGTTTGCCCTTCCCTGCTCACTGCGCAGGCTCCAGGCACCGGTGTGAGGAGGAGGCTCCCCAGCCCTGTGTGTGAGGCCATGCAGTGCCTCTCCTTCCAGCTTCCAGCCAGGCAGAAGCAGGAGCCAGGCCGTGTTCCTCAAGCTGCCACAGGAAGGCTTAGTCTGAACCCTGGAGCTTCCGCCAATGCCTGTGCTCTGAGCCCCTGCCCAGTCGCTGCCCAGTTACAGAAGCAGAGGAAGAGGGGGCAGCCACGAGCTGTCCCCTGGGGCCAAGTCAGCACTCCCATCTCTTTCTGCCAGTGGTTGCTGGGAGCCACGGGGCAGCAGCCAGGCTGCCCGTGTGGCTGTAGGGGGAGACTGTGATCTGTACGCTCCAGAGTCTTCTCACTGATGCAGGAAAGCTCCCTGCTGCCTTGAAGGAGAGTGCAGCAGCCTTGTTGCAGAGAAATGGGCTGGAGGTTTACAGTGGCCCAGGGTGGAGGTTTGTGTGCAGAGACCTGGGGACCTGGCAGGGGTCTGGGCATGGCACACAGAGGACACTGTTCGGCAGGGCAGAGGGCCCCCTGACCTGCCTCACTCTGGAGAGGCCCTGCGTGAAGGGTCCATGTGACGCAGCTATGGCCCACGGCTCAAGTCCACGCTCACAGCCCCGAGCACATGGATGAGGAATCCTGCAACATGTCCAGGTTCGTGGGTGGCATGCTCTGTGTGCAGCCCCACAGTGACAGAAGCAGGCGTGTGCGACATGCTGTGTGTTCACAGCCACAGCGACATAGGCAGGTGTGTGACCACCCACACAGGATTGTGGGTGGCATGCCGTGTGTCTTCACACACACAGTGACTGAAGCAGGCGTGTGGGCGGTATGCCGTGTATTACCACCCACAGTGACAGAAGCAGGCGTGTGACCACCCACACAGAGCTGAGCTGAGCTCAGGGCTTGGCCTGGGGTGCAGGCAGCGCAGTGGTGCATGGGCTGACACAGGTGACTTTTGGGTGCCAGAGGTGGACTCACACCTCATCTGTGGATGCCACTGTTCCTGTTGGCCAATCAAGGCCCCGCTAGAAGGAGGCTGCAGAGGCCCTGGGGCCCAACTCGGCTCAGAAGGACCCAGGTGTCCTGGCCTCCTGGAGTTTCCATCACGCTGCACTCCTTCCTACACCAGCCAGTTCACTCCCTGTACCGGATTCTGACACCAGCCACCTGGTGTGGGGCTCAGGGAGAGGGGCCCAAGCCCGCAAGTCTACACTCCTAACTCCAGAGGAGGTTTGCCCCTGGTCTGCACAGCATGGGTCTCTCTGGGAGTTCCACACCCTGGTGGCCCCCAGGGCTCAGGAGAACACTGAGCTCATATGATGCTGGTTTATGATATTGATAATGGCCACAGATGCACAGCCAGGTGGAGAGGCACAGGGTGAGGTCAGGGAAGGTGCCAGATGCAGGAGCTCCTGTCTTCAGGCTTGGGGACCTGATGGTTACATTTTAAAGCTCTGGAATCTCGCCCTCCAGGGAGTGTTGTTATTTTGAAAAGATTCATTTTATTTATTTGAAAGACAAAAGGTCTTCAATTTGCATAGAGCAGACCTGGGCCATCCTGGAAGCCTGGAGCCAGGGGTGTCTAGGCCTGATTGGGTGCAGGATCCCATGTCCCCAGGCCATCCTCTGCTGCTTTCCCGGGCACAGTGACAGGTGCTGGGTCAGAAGTGAGCAGCCAGGCTTTGAAGTGGCATCTGTATAGGACGCTGATACTGCAGGTTGCAGCTCTCTCCCGTGCCTTGGTGCTGACCCCTCTCCAGGGAGTGTTAAGGAGCCTGTGTTACACAGGTGGGGTGGACAATAATGCAATCCCCAGCCCTGCCTCTCAGGCCTCAGATCCTGGCTTGGTTCTGTTGGTGACCAGCCCCAGATCCTGGCTTGGTTCTGTTGGTGACCAGCCCCATCCAAGAACCCACCGAAGACTCACATCTTTGGGACCAGGGGCATGGCCGTGAGCCTAGAGAGGGTGGCTGGATAACAGGGTCTGGCCCGGCATCCTTCCTGGAGAGCCATTCTGCTTGCAACTCCCTGTCTTAGGGCCACAGAATCATCTTGGGGCTTCCCCGATGGCGCCCTTCCAGGGCAGCTCTCTGTGTGCCTTGTGCACCTCTTGCTGGCTGGCTATCTGCCTCCTGCTCAGGGTCCATGTAAGGACTCATCCTAAACTCGGTGAGCTGCTGGGCTTGCAGTTGGTGGCTTGCCAGGTCCTTCCATGAGCAGGAGCAGAGAAGCAGCCGGAGGTGCTGCACTCAGGGGTCACAGCTGCAGAGGGCACCTGGAGCTGCTCCTGCCCTGTGCAAGTGACTCCTGGGGGGCACCTGGGGCTGAGGGCAGGGTCATGGGTGGAGTTCTCAAGCCCACTTCTTGGCCAGATGCATAGCATGTGTCCTGAGACCTGTGCTGCCTTCAGAGGCCCAGGGATGTGTCTTCCTTGGTTTTGAAATGACAAGAGTAACCGACTAGAGTCATGGTAGCATTTATTTGCCTTGACACCACTATTGATGTAAGACATCATTTCAGACATTATGCATGGAGGCGAGAGCCACAAGCCAGTATGCCTGGGGCCACAGAGGCACTGTCACATGGGAGCCTTCTGCAGCTGCCCAGGGTCACAGGGGCACCGTCACACAGGAGCCTGCTGCAGCCGCCCAGGGCCACAGAGGCACTGTCACACGGGAGCCTGCTGCAGCTGCCCAGGGCCACAGAGGCACTGTCACATGGGAGCCTGCTGCAGCCGCCCAGGGCCACAGAGGCACTGTCACACAGGAGCCTGCTGCAGCTGCCCAGGGTCACAGGGGCACCGTCACATGGGAGCCTGCTGCAGCTGCCCAGGGCCACAGAGACACTGTCACATGGGAGCCTGCTGCAGCCGCCCAGGGCCACAGGGGCACCGTCACACGGAAGCCTTCTGCAGCTGCCCAGGGTCACAGGGGCACCGTCACACAGGAGCCTGCTGCAGCCGCCCAGGGCCACCAGGGCAGTCACATGGGAGCCTTCTGCAGCAGCCCAGGCTCACAGAGGCACTATCACAGGGGAGCCTACTGCAGCCACCTCACACAGGAGCTGCAGCTGCCTCCTCCAGGCCCTGTCTTCAGGGTCAGGCTCCTGGTCACTGGTGAGGCTGCATGATCAGTGCCATCTCAGTATGTGCTCTCCTTCTTGTTCACATGTTCTGGCCTTGCTGTGCTCCTTGGCACTCCTGGGAGGCTGTGTGTGTGCCTGGCCTCAGGGCCTTTGCACTTACTGCTCTCGAGTCCTGTCAGCACCTGTGGTGAGACCTGCCCATGCCACTGTGGATAAGTGGATGCCATTCCTGCAGGCTCGCTGTACCTATCTTGCTGTCTGCCACCTACTTCGCTCAGTGGTTTCCTAATGCCACGGCCGGGGAGGGGGAGAGTGTAGTGGGGTGCCCCAGGGGGGCTGCTCTTGGGCTCAGGGTTCCGTTTACAGTGCTCAGTTCCCTGTCCCCCCGGAATGCCTGGAGCCTGGTGCTGCTCAGTACCATCCCAGTTGTACAGGGCCGTGTGCAAAGCTGGAAGCACCGTGCTCTCCGGGCCCTAGGTCTGCAGAGGATGCTTTCTGCGTGCTCCAGTCTCTGGTGCCTGGGATGTGCAGAACATTGAGAGATGCCCCTGTCTTGGGGTCCTAGGCTCCTACTCTGTGCTGACCAAGGTGTGAGGATAATCTTTGGTGTGTGTGTGAGAGAGAGAGAGAAAGAGAGAGATACATTTTGCAACAACCCGTTAGCTGTGCAGATGCCTGCATCAGCAGGGGCAGGACCAGGCTAAAGCCAGAGTGGGGAAATTACCCTGAGTCTCAGGTGCTTCGAGGGACCCAGGTACTTGAGCCATAGCCTGTTGCCTCCCAGGGGACATCAGCAGGAAGCTGGAGCCAGGAACTAGAGAAGACAAAGTCAGACTCTCCACCGTGGGACACAGAGGGCTCCTAAGCCCTCACCACTACACAGCCCTTCCAGGCAAGAGGGTTTCAATGCTCATTTTCCTTCCCAATGTCTGCAACTTTGTGTTTTGGGGAGTAATTTCAATGTTGCTGAAAACTTACAAAACGAACGTAGGGAACTTTCTTTTGTAAGATTTATTTATTTTTATTGCAAAGTCAGATATACAGAGAGGAGGAGAGATAGAGAGGTAGATCCTCTGACCGCTGCTCACTCCCCAAGTGGCTACAATGTCTGGAGCTGCACCAATCTGAAGCCAGGTGCCTGGAGCTTCTTCTGGGTCTCTCATGTGGGTGCAGGGTCCCAAGGCTTTGGGCCATCCTCGACTGCTTTCCCAGGCCACAAGCAGGGAGCAGGATGGGGAACGAAGCTGCCAGGATTAGAACCGGTATCCATATGGGATCCTGGTACATGCAAGGTGAGAGCTTTAGCCATTAGACTACCATGCCAGGCCCTGTAGGGAACTTTCAACCTGGCTTACTCAGAGTCCCTAGAATGTTAACAGACAGTGTATACTTTCTCTGCTCTCTCTCCATTCCTCATTCTCTTAGTAATTTTTTGCTGGGCAGTGCCCGGTGCAGGATGGTGCTGGAGGCGGTGGCATGGCTGGCGGTAGTGGGAGGAGGTGCGGTGGCAGCAGGAGCAGTGGATGCTGGCAGGGGTATAAAATGGCAGGTTTCCAGGAGTTGAGGAATATAGTTTCTAGTTTTAGGTGTTGCTGGGCTTTGCTGGAAGGAAAGAAAGGGCCGCAAACATGACTCCTGATGAGAGCGCTGCATTTGTTGAAGAGTGGCTGCAGCTCTGCTGTGCAGATTAAAATCCAGGAATTGTTTCCACGCCACATCCACGGACTCTAGAAGGACTCCTGACTTACCCGCCGTCAAGTCCTCACCTGTGGAACCTGACTTGGCTGTGGCCGGAATCCACACGCCTTCTATTTCAGTTGCTTCTCACGCATGATCCTCTCCAGTTGGTTCTGTGTTGATGCCAGATACCAAACCTGTCCTTTTGTCCTGTCCTTCATGTTCTCATCAAGCCCACAAGTTTAGTTCAAAGCCGTAGTCAATGCTTTCAAGAGAGTTTGTGTGTGTGTGTGTGTGTGTGTGTGTGTGTGTGTGTGTGTTGACACCTCAACAAGTTAGAGATCTGCATTACCCAGGGATTTTTCACTGGCTGGCCGGTGCAAGTTCAGTGGCGACTTTGCCTGGCAGAAACAGGTTGTCCTCAAGAGGACAACTGCCCTCATAGATGGCGTGTAACAGTAAAAGGAAACCTGTTTCCTTCGCCTGGTTATGCAGCACCACCTAAAAACAGAATTGAACAGAAGCGTCCTGGGTGTCCCTTGAATAGCACGTCTTTAGTTTGGTCATCCCCAGCAGAACCAAACCAGATTTCCATCTCGTGGGCATCTGAGATTGGAACGAGTTACTCCGTGTCTGTATATCCTGTACGACAGCTCACTTCATGTCGTTACAGAGATTAAACATGAAAGGTGTTAGTAATCCCGATCATTCCAGAACACCGATTAAGGAAAAACTTACAGCAGATCCTGTGGTGAAATTGCTACAACTAGCCTTCGGGTAGCCTTGGCTGTCCTTTAGGGGAAATGAGGCTGACGGTCCCGTGCCATGCAGTGACCTGCACCCATCTGGAGTGTTTTGATGCTGCCTTTTATCTACAAATAGATAAGAAGCCCACTTGGATTTGCGTGTGTGACAAGAAAGCTGCTTATGAAAGTCTAATATTAGATGGGCTCTTTATGGAAATTCTCATTGATTGGTCTGATGTGGATGAAATCAAATTCCAAGAAGACGGTTCCTGGTGTCCAATGAGACCGAAGAAGGACGCGAACCATGTACAAATGTACAAATGTAGAAAGTTCAAGTGTCCCCAGTAAGCCTTGTTCAGTGACTGTAGCCATGAGGCAAGCAAGAAGAAAGTGGCTGTTAGTGACCTAACAATACAAAGTTCTGATGAAGACCCTCCTGCCAAAAGGAAATGCATTTTTATGTCTAAAAAGCAAAGCAGCCCACCAAGGGGGTCCTCAGGGATCAGCCACCTGTGAGTACCCCGGGTAACTCTGGTTCATCCTGCTGCTTTTCCGCCTTCATCAACAGACTGCTCATTACCATTCCACCTCACACCAATGTCAAGCATGGCATCACATTTGCCAGGGTTGGCAGTTGATCCCCAGTACTGTCCTCCTGTGTTTTTGGACAGTCACCTCACCCTTAACAGCGAGCAGTATGTCTGTCGCACCACCAGTTCCCGTGGAAGCAGTGCTCATGTTAGCTCGCCCAGCAGCAGGAGCGGCACAGGGTCCTAACCGGCAGTGGACACACAGTCCTGATGTCATTCGTTGGACTTGGTTCTGGGAATCATTCATCAGAACTTCTCTTTCTTGATCTGTGGTCCATGGAAGCTATTTTTTTTTTTTTAATTTTTGGCAATTATTTTGGTATTTATTGAAATGTCGCATGGATTCTTTCACTTTCCGAGAGAAGAACACATATGACAGCAGAAAGATCCAAATGACATTCAAGGATTTTTCTTTCTTGTGCTGTACTCAACTCTGATCTTCAGATATATTCAGCCATAACTGTCCTCTTGAGTGGTGGATTTTAATTTTCATGCATTACTGGATGGATTCCACAAGTGAGTTTCAAAAAAATTTTTTTGTTAAACAGCAATAAAAATTATGTAAATATTAAAAAACATTTTTTGCAAGGAGGTTTCAGAGGAAGTTATAGACAGGATGCTTCTCCATCTCTAAATATTCTGGTGACGACTTCAAAACGCAAGGACATTCTTGAAGGAAACACACAGTGTGGGCCACTCAAGGAAGTGGGCGGAAGCTGGTGAGCCAGTTCGGGTTGGATTAGGAGAAGCCCCTGTGCTCAGCCCCCCCGGGGCCCGGCTGGCAGGTAGAGCTGGTTGCTGAAGGCTGCTGAGGGGCAGGGGGCTGCAGAAGAAAGGCCTGTGGCTGAGACACCGAGTTCAAGTTGCAGGCTGGCCCGCAGGCCCAGACGTGCCCCTTAGCCTGTACGTGAGGCCTGCGGGTGTAGCTGATGATGCCAATCTAGGCCCTTGGTCTAGGTGGAAACGGAGCTGCCGGGCTCAGCAAGGAGCTGTGTAGAACAGAATGTCCCCTGGAAGCTCAGGGAACAGGGAGGGGAGGGGCAGGGAAGGGACAGAAAAGCAGTGTTCACGTGGTCTGTGACCACTGCATGTCCTGGTAAGTCACCTCTTCTGTGAAGCAGGCTCCTTTCCTGTCACCTGCCCGCTGCAGCCTCTGATTCAGCTGCCTGGGCTGCCCCTTTCAGACTCAGACTGGGGTCTGACCGCAGGCCTTGTGAGCCGGGTAAGGCACAGTCCGTGCAGGCTGTGTGGGGCTGGAAGCAGTTTTGCCCCAGGCAGGGCCCCTGAGCAAGTGGGTTTCTGTTGCTCCTTGGTGCCCAAGCCTCTTCTTGGGAGAAGGCCTGTGGCTCCTGGGCACTTTTCTTCCCTGGCTGCCAGGGAGACTTGAGAGCAGGTGCAGTCTCCTCTGGCGAGACCTGGGGAAGCGCTTTGGAAGCAGCCTCGTTGTCTTACATGAGGCCTTGAAACTGTGGAGTGAAGTCTCTCCAGGGAATCTGCTCAGAGGAGGTGACAGCAGTCTAGAGCTGTGGCCTCTCGGCAGCAGGGGCCAGTTGGGTGGGAGAAGATCTTGGCTCGGGGCACGGCTAAGGGCGGCAGCAGCAAGCGCAGGGAGCACCAGAGTACGGAATGTGGGAGAGCCAGGAGGGGGTGGCTGTGGGCCTGGGCTTCTGCCAGACCTCTCCTCTACCCGCTGGTAACAGGACACCCGCTGCTCGTGTGCCTCCTTCCTGCCTGTCTTGGCAGCTCCAGCTATAGTCTGAAGGTATTGCAAATTGTTCGAAGACGTTCCGGGACCAAACCATGTCCTTGGCCCATGGCCCAGTCCACCCCTTTCGGGCTTGGCATCAGCTTCATGGTCCTTGGAAGACAGCTGCCAGGGTTGGAGTTAGAAAATAAACCCAGGCTCTCTACAGTGGGACACACAGGGTCCCAGGCCTCATCCTGACCCCTGCACCAAAAGCTCATTATAGACAAGAGGTTTTTAGCACTTATCTTCCTTCCCAATGTCTGCCTTTGGAGCTAGCATTTGGAAGGTGCTACCATTTGGAAGGTGCTGATCTGCAGGCACTGCTGGCTGGCTGGCTCAAGGCAAGGTGCGTGTGCAGAGCTGCAGTGCTCCTGGGATGACATGGAGGTTGCAGGTATCTTGAAGCTGGCTTGACAGCTGACCAAGCCTCATTTACAGGACGGGCAGAAGTCCTTGCCTCTGAACAATGTGAACATTAAATGAGCTGACAAAGGTCCTTGCTGTGGGGGACCCCCAGACATGATCCCCGATCACACACTGCTGAGGGGACCCTCAGATAGGAGCCCTATTACACACTGCTGTGGGGGACCCCCAGACATGATCCCCCATCACACACTGCTGAGGGGGACCCCCAGACAGGATCCCCCATCACACACTGCTGTGGGGGACCCCCAGACAGGAGTCCTATCACACACTGCTGAGGGGGACCCCCAGACAGGAGCTCCCATCACACACTGCTGTGGGGGACCCCCAGACAGGAGCTCCCATCACACACTGCTGTAGGGGACCCCCAGACAGGATCCCTACCACACACTGCTGTGGGGGACCCCCAGACAGGATCCCTACCACACACTGCTGTGGGGGACCCCCAGACAGGAGTCCTATCACACACTGCTGTGGGGGACCCCCAGACAGGATCCCCCATCACACACTGCTCTGGGGGACCCCCAGACAGGAGCTCCCATCACACACTGCTGTGGGGACCCTCAGACAGGAGCCCCATCACACACTGCTGAGGGGGACCCCAGACAGGAGCCCTATCACACACTGCTGTGGGGGACCCCCAGACAGGATCCCTACATCACACAGCCTCAGAGGGCTAAGGGAAGTGAGCCTCCCTCACCTGAGCCTCAGGCCAGCTAGCAGTGCTCCGGGACCTGTCCATGGTGCAGCTTCCTTGCATCTACCCGACCTCCCCAGCTGGCAGGCACCAGAGCCTGCGCAGGCTACATTTGCCGCCCCTGTTGGACTCTCCCTGCCTCCTGGTCCAGCTTAGGCATCACCTCCACCAGGGAGTCTTCGGCACTGTTAAATGACTAGCTCACTGAAGCCTGCAGGATTTGAAGAGATGGAGGTCTCAGGAGAAGTGCCTCACCCGGGCACTAGTTGCAGGAGTGGCTCCAAGGCTGATCCCCTTCTGTGTGGCCAGTGTGGTCCTGGGGTCCATCAGCCCTGGGGGACCCGGACACATGCTAGAAAATGCTGAGTGTGAGGCCACCGGACACCTGTCTAGGGACCCAGGCACACAGATCCTGCCCCGAGGTGGGCTGCTCCTCACGAAGGGCCTGAGCTGCCGTCTGGACCTGGGACTTCCCAGGCTGAGGGTGTCCAGCAGAGGCTCTGTGGGTGATGAGGGCAGGATGACAATCTGCTAGCGGGTGGCGGGGGGCGCAGCTTTACAAACCCCTGCTCCCAGGGTGACACTGGGTCGCTCTTGTTCTGGCTCAGGCTTCTTTCCTTGTGACTCCCTGACTGCTGTGGTTCCAGCTTACCCTCTGTGCTTGGTGTAACACCTCACCAGCAGGTTGTTCTCACAGTGAACAGAGTGGGAGGAAATCAAGCAAGGAGCCTATCCCAAGCCACGCCTGCAGGGGTCACGCTGGGCTGCCAATCAGAGACACAGTGGGCCCTGAGCCTCAGGCACCTAAGGTGGGGTCTCCCCAAGCCCTCACAGCTCAGGCTGCCTTTCTGACATCACCCTATGGTGGCAACAGTGTGGGTACAGACACCTGGGAGCAAGGCAGTCTTGGCTCAACCTTTGTCCTGGCAGGCACTGGAGACAACACCAGCTAACCTGTGCAGGTGACAACCAGGTGTTGTACCTGGGATCTGCCCAGGACACATACAGTCCATGGCAGAGAACTGTGGAGGTGAGATTCCAGGGAGTGAGGCTGATGGCATGGCCGTGGTGCTTGAGCAAGGTGGTGGTGAGGGGGAGAACTCTGAGGGAAGAGAGGCAGAAAGGAGCTTGGAGGAAGGCAATCATCCTGGAAGTCTCTCTGGAAGAAGTGGACCTGGTGTGTGGGAAGGGCAGGACAGATGCACACACACGCAGAGTGGGAGCACTGTAGGCTGAGAGAGCCAACTGGTAATCAGACCAGAAGAGTCTGGGAGCCCTGGGCCCAGCTCCGAGATCACCCCAGGGCAAAGCAGTAAAACCTCCCTGGGCATGGAGGAGAGACTCCCAGTGTCTGGGAGGTGAGCGGCTGGCTCAGATGCAGTGTCAAGGGAGCGATCAGAGAGGAGCAGAACGACCCCTGAGAAGCACACGGAAGCTCCAAGGGACCCTGGCTGATGCTGCAAGTCACCTCTTGTCCGATGGGGTGGGCATTGCTGGTGGCTTACCCAGCCTCCGTGAATGGCTGTGTCTCCTTGTTTCCCTTCCCTGGAGACCCAAATGTGAGGTCATGCAATTGTTCATTCTCCGTCACACCTGGTGTTGGAGTCCAGGACTTAGGCAAGTCCTCAGGGAAGGACGAGTCTTCCTGAGAAGGACTCTGGTCTCTTCCTTTTTTTGTCTTCCTGTTGGCTGGAATTTCAGTCTTGGCAGGGCAGCAGCCATCTTATCATCAGGAGTCAATCAGCATGCAAGAAGTGCTGGTCCTTGTCACCGAGTGCTTTTTGTCTTTGAGCTCTCTCCTGTGGGCAAAAGTGAAGGCTGAGATCAGATGTGACCTCTGTCTGAATCAGGTCCAGGTCAGGGTCAGGAGGAGCTGGAGCAATGTGATATAGTCAGCTGTGCCTAAAGGGTCAGTCCCAAAGCCAGCTGTGCCTAGAGGGTCAGTCCCAAAGGCTGGAGTCATGGAGGAAAGGAGCTGAAGCTGAGGAGGAGCAGTTTCAAAGGGCTGGAGGCTCATCCAAAGCAGCCCTGGGGGACCCTCTCTGATGCTCCACCACTGGCCCCTCTCTCATCTGTACCCCGCCAATCAGCTTTGCCTGCTCAGCCTCTCCCTCCTGCACCTGCTTTGCATCTATTTAGAGGAACACATGGCTCGCCTGAGTTACTCTCAGTGTCTTGTCTGTGTGGGAACCTGCAGTAGTTTCCTGGAGGCAGAGCCCTGGCCTTGCATTTCCTGGACTTTCTGCCTCATTTGGGCACCTGGCAGGCTCACACTAAATGTGGGTTGCTTGTAAAGTTGATGGCCCAAGGGCAACTTTCTCCCTGAAAGTGGAGCTGATTATTTTCAGATTTTGTTGATCTTGGAGGGTGTAAAGCTATTTAGGACCTGTTTGCTACTTGTAGGTGTCAGTGCTTCATTCACCCATCAGTCCGTCCATCCATCCATCCATCCATCCATCCATCCATCCATCCATCGACCCATCGACCCATCCATCCACCCATCGACCCACTCATTCATCTCTTTATCCATCTATCCACTCCTTTATTCATCTGCCCAACCATCTCTTCCTCCATCACTTCACTCATTTATTCAACTTCCTAACTATCTCTTCATCCATTTATCTCTTAATTCATCACTCAATTCATTCATATATTCATCTTCCTATTTATATCTTAATCCATCCATCTGGCCATTCAGTCACCCACCCATCCATCTACCCACCCATCCACTCATTAATCTATTATCCATCTGCTTGCTTCTATCCAGTCATCCATCATCACCCCACTCATTCATTTATTCATCTTTCCACTTGTGTCTTTATCAATCCATTTGGCCATCCAGTCTTCCATTCATCCATCAATCCCACCATGCATCCATTGCAAAAGCATTTTCTGAGAATTGCTGAATTCTGAGATTGTGGAGCAAACAGGATATGGGGGTAACATGCATGACTGTCTTCAAATAATTTGGGCAATAGGTGATACCAGAACAGTGGACCGATGGTGGTGCAAGAAGAAAGAGGCAGCTCAAGTTCAAGGAACCCAGAATAAGGCAGCTGGCATGGTCTGGAGGCCTCTTTATTTGGTAAGGTGTCTGAAGGATGAGTTCTGAGTCTTGAGCAATTACTATCAGAAAGAGAAAAGAACACCAAGGAACAGAGAGCGAATGTGGCATAGCTTCTGTGGAACTGGATGGGATGGATATGGAGAGACAAGAAAGCATGGGAGACATGGTCCTAAAGGCCTGGGGAGCCACAAAAAGAGTTTGAACCAAGCATCACCCAAACACTTGTAGAGGGTGGGCTAGCTTGGGCTTCGGTGTTCTGGTGTAGCAAGAGCAGCACACCATTGAAGCCAAGACAATCACACCAACTCCAAAATCCCACAGGATGCATGACTTCAAAGTGCCAGGCCATGAGGAGGAGAATGGGGAGGCTGCCTGGGAGGTGCACAAGTGGGCGGGCACAGCTTGTGGCTGACTCAGGGACTTGCATGGGTCAACCTGACACTCTGGCCAGAGGGCTGGTGTGTGACAGCCTGGCCAGGCCAGTCATGCCTTCTCTACGTCAGCCTGCCACCCTCCCCGGCCCCTAGCACTGCCCGGGCCTCCAGATAAGTGAGATATTATGGGGATCCTGCATGAGGGAGGTACCCACAGCCTGTGGTGCCCAGGGCTCAGTTCTGGCCAGTGACCCCAGGCCATGCAGCAGAACCGCTGGTGCTGTAGGCTGAGGTGGCACCTGTGGCATCCAGAAGTGCCTCCAAGTCATGGCCAGTTGGTGTAGGTGGATGGGCTGAGGCAGCCCAGGGTCATTAAGACTGGGAGGGATTTTGGGTGTCTGAGAAACACACGGGCTACTCCTCTCATCTGAGAAGAAGGAACAAATTGTACGTGCCTGACCTCAGCCCAGAAACCCAAAGCTTGTTGATCTTGAGTGCCTGCTGGCATCTTGGCTCCGATTCCAGGTTCTTTATCCAGGACAGGTGTTATCCACCTGCAGATGCCAACTGTCGATTGGTAGAGGAGACAGGCAGGGCAGGTGCCCTGTTAGATTCTGGGCACATGTGGTTCCCTCTCCATCACAGCCAGCCCGGGAGGCAGTGCCTCCTAAGGGACAGCTGAGGACTTCCAGCACCTGCCCTTCTCTGTTCAAACCTCAGCTGGTGGTTGCTTTGGGACCACGGGACTGGGTCTTGTGCAGGGTGCCACACAGACATTCTTTCCTTGAATCTTGGGGGCAGTTATGGCAGGATTCAGCCTCATTTTCAGGGGAAGGGGTTGAGTCAGGTATGCAGAGAATAAGGAGGTGGGACTGTGAGGTGCACAAACCCTGGGCCCTCACAGCTCGCCTGAGAGGCACAGGCTTCCGCTTTGCTGTAGAGCCTTTTCAGGGGAAGAAGGCCCCAGCTGATGGAGCAGGGACAAGAACTGAGGCTGGCGTGCTCCTGCGGACAGGCCCGGGCCCTGCTCTGGGAAGCCAAGCCAGCTCATCCCAGGGAGTGTGTGGACTCAGGCTTGCCTGCTGACCTCCAAGTTGAGCATGCGCTGTCCCCGACAGAGCGTGCTCCATGGACACATGAAGCAGCCACCCCATAGAGACCACTGCAGCAGGAAGCAGGTGCGTCCAGCCCCTGTCTCACAGCAGGAGGCCCCAGGCCTGAACAGGCTGCAGAAGGCCAGCCCTCGGCAGCTGAACCAGGACTTGTTTGAGGTCACTTTCCTCTCAGTGGGATGACTGGCAGTGAGGGGCAAGTGGCAGCTTGTCTGTGTGCGTGTCAGACTCAAAATACTCACTCTGGCATGCAAGAGGCCTGCAAATGGAGTCCAGACATGTCCCTGTCTAGGATGACTCCAGGTGTGTGTATGGCTGCACGGACCAGCCTGTCTCCTCCAGACCCTCATGCCCGGGAGGTCTGAGGCTACAAAACCCAGGCCCCAGCCTCAGGAAGGATGGCACAAGGCCATCATGCCAGCACCACTGGAGTACAGGACGCAGGGCCAAGCTTGTAATCTGGGCTGTTGGGTGGCTCTCAAGCAGGGTCCTCGGCAGCCCAGGGACCCAGGCCAAGCCAGAGGGATGAGTAACTGGGCCACAGCATCCAAGTAAACACCACCTAAAACCCAAACCCAGCCACCTCCTGAACCTGCCAGCTGGACTTGCCAATGTCATCAATACACATTGTTCTCCCAGACCAATGTTCCCTCTGCGCTGCTGGCCACCGTGTTCCGGGGACAGTGACGTGTGGATGGGCACAGCTCACCGGGATCTGATTCCTGGGCTGTTCCAACCAGCACCTCCTTCTTCAGGGTCACGGGGTGGCTACAGTTGTCTGACTGGATTGGGGCAGAGAGCTGCTATGAGGCCTCCAGTCCCTGCAACCTGATGACCTTGACCTTGGGTTCCTCGATATTCCAGGGGAGTGATCACAGGCTCTTCTCACTCTGTCCCAGGATCAGTGGGAAGTACTCCGGGAACAGCATCCTGCAGGGGTTCAGTGCAAACATGGACCCGCTTATCATTCTGGGAGGCATCAGCTCAGGACCGGGAGGGCGGGCTGTGCGGCTGACAGGTGCAGTCACACACCTGTCTCCTCTCCCAGCATCAGTTTGCTCATCTGTGAAGGAGGCCAGTGCAGCTGGCCTGGAGGCTGGGAGGGTAGGAGTGCTGGGGACATGCACGCCTCCCCATCGGCTGGCAGGGTGGGGGTGCTTCCCTTGGCCTGGAAGGTGGGGAACTGGAGCTGTGCACCCCCTTCGGCTGGCAGGGTGAGGGTGCTGGGGCCATGCACACCCCCCCTCGGTTGGCAGGGTCGGGGAGTTGAGGCCATGTGCACTCCCCTCTGCTGGCAGGGTGGGGGCCCTAGGGTCGTGCATATCTTCCTTGGCCTGGAGGGTCGGGGAACTGGGACCATGCACCTCCCTCGGTTGGCAGGGTTGGGGAACTGGGGCCACACACATACACACCCTCATCTGCTGGCAGGATGAGGGAGCTTGGCCTGCGTGCACTACCCTCGGCTGGCAGGGTAGGAGTGCTGGGGCTGTGCACACCCCCCTGGGCTGGCAGGATGAGGGAGCTAGGGCCAGTGCACCCCCCTAGGCTGGCAGGGTCAGGGAGCTGGATCTACCTGTCCCCAACTCTCAGACCCATCGCAGAACAGCTGACAGGTTAGAGGGGTTATCGCATCCTGAGCGTGCACTACAGGCGATGTCTGTTGTTGGGTAGGGTGGGCTGCCTGGTGTGTTTATCCTCATTCCTCTTTGCTTCGCAAGGTTGGCTCATTATATGAGTACCAAGGAAGCCGAAGGGGCAGACATTGCTTCACTCCAACCCAGCACGTGTGCCCTCCCAGCCAGGGCCTATGCTGCTGGCATTTCTGTGACGGTGTGCCCAGGCAGCAGCGGTGGCTCCTGTGCACAGGATGCAGTGCTGAGCTGTGCCTTGGGCCATGGGGCCTCCCCTGACTCCTGCCCAGGTCCCCAGCCTCTTCCGGACCTTCCTGTCACTCTGAGCTCCCTGGAATTCCAGGTTAGGTTTCTTCACACCCTGTGTGCACAGCTGCCCTGCATGAGTCCTGCGGTTCCAGGTGAGCCTATGATGTTCCCTGATGACTCCCCACTAGGAGCAGCCATGGTGCTCCCAGGAAACCCTTCTCAGACCCTCAGTGCTGTGATTCTCAACACCACTCCTCGCCACTTTGGTAGGGAAGCCTAGAGGAGAAGGCAACGTCTTCACTGGCCAGAAAAGCACTGGGAAACTCCCTGGAAGAGGTAGTGCTGAAATGGACATTTTAGAAACCAACATGTTTTCAGTGGGCATTTTCAAACACCTGCACAGACGAGGAAGGTAGAAACAAAGTGAGAAAGAGGCCTAGTGGAGATAGACACCCTAGCTGGAGCTCTGAGTCACGCTGGGTGGGGAGTTGGGGGAGTGGGGGCAGCGGACAGAGGGATGGGAGCGTGAACACTCCTGGGGAGCTCAGGTTACAGGAGATACCCGCTGTTCCTTGTCTTCGGACTGCCACTCCCTGGCTTGGGGCAGGAAGAAAGCCTGTGGCTGTGAAGTCACTTGCTGTTTTTGGATTGTCCCAGCAGGGGTTGGGTAAATCATGTCTTTCAGTTTGACACAGTGGTGCTCAAGAGTGAGGACTTGAGTCTTTCAACACTGATGGTTCTGGGCCAGGGATGGCTGTTCCAGCCATTTCTAGAGTCTTAGGGTCTGAAGGCACCGAGCAGGAGCCGGGCAGGCAGCAGATCTGAGTGGCGCTGGGAGTGACACCTGCGGTTTTACACTCAGGGTCTCGGGAAAGTCATTTTCCTCCTCCTGGCACATTTATACAACAGAGATCTCTCTTTGGGTTACGATTCTTTTGATGGTTGGTTATGGAAAGTCAGAGAGGCAAGACAAAAGGATGGAGGAGAAAGGAAAGGCAGAAAGAGGGAACTCCCCAAACAGCCCCAGTGGTGGGGCTGCACTGGACCAAAGCTGGCAGCTGCATGAACCCTTGCTTGGGGCTGCATGAGCAGGGAGCTGGAGATGGGAGCCTGAGCCGGCACTCTGCGGTGGGAGGCAGGGCTCTTAAGCTCTAGTCCAAATACAGCCCAGTCTATGCTGTAACTGCATTTTGCTATTTTGAAGAAAATTTATTTATTTATTTATTTATTTATTTATTTATTTATTTATTTATTTATTTATTTGAAAGACAGAGTTAGAGGGAAAAAGAAAGAGAGAGAATATCTTCCATCTCCTGTTGTGGGCTAAGGGGTTGACTAGCACTCCTTAAGCCACTACAGGCGGAGCACTACAGGCGGTGGGCTTGGGGTTAGAAGCACCTGGTCTCAACTGTAGCCAATATGCGCTAATGAGGGTGTGGGGTTAAAGAGTAAACAAGAAGTAGGTGAAAGGTCAAGAGAGAAGGCGAGAAAGGGAGGCCTCAGAGAGGCTTCCACCATCACCGGTCTCAAGTTGGTGCCTCAATCCCTCAGACCCCTCGATGTGTCCCCTGTTACTCGTGCTGTTGGCCGTAACAAATGGCACCCAACGTGGGGCACACCACGAAGGACATCTGAGGGACCCCTGGGCCCATGAAGGTAAGTTTAGAATTAGGAATTTTGCAGGGGCATAACTGATTTCATCCCCAGTCCTTCTCCCCGTGCTAGGGCATGAGGGACAATCTGAGGGACCCCTGCAACTCTGGGGGGGCATAATTAATCTGATCCCCAGACCTTCTCCCCATTCGGGGCATGAGGGACAATCTGAGGGACCCCGGAAATCTGGAGGCAAGTTTAGGATTTAACTCTAGAGGGGCATGATTAATTTCATCCCCAGACCTTCTCCTCAACCTGGGACATGAAGGACAATCTGAGGGACCCTGGAAAGCTAGAGGCAAGTTTAAACATTTTTGCAGGGGCATAAGTAAAATTTATCATGGGGCAAGAACTCACTAAAATGCAGGTAATTAAAGGAATCAGAGATCTGCTCCAGTCACAAGGCACCGACACTAAGCTTAAGGCCTCGCAGAGTTTCTTTGAAACTGTCTGCGATGTATTCCCATGGTTTGTTCTCATTGTAGTCACCTTCCTTCTCTGGCACTTGGCAAAAAGTACTTTGCCATCCTCTCAAGCAGTGGTGCAACTCTGCTGTAAAAAATTATTCATTAGAAGGAGGAGAGAGCTGCAAACCAGGGTAAAAAAGGAGAAGGAACCCCAAACAAGACAAAGTCTGGAGAAAGTGCACAAAGATTCGCGGTCCTCTCCCGAGGGGGATGAAAAGGGAAAAGGATGGAAGTGAGTTTGTCGAGGATCCTCCACCTGTAGAGCCAAGCAAAAATCTCTCTTGGACAGGCACAGAACCCTCTGCACCGCCTGAGCCATTGGCGACATCATATCTGGGCGCAGTTGTAAAAAATTTACAGGAGCAGCTACAGCGCCTCTCCCTTCAGTTGAAGCAGGAACAGAGTAGATGCTCTGTTGGGGCTTGCACTGGACCCCTGCTTTCAACTTCTCTTTCAGCTGTGGAATGTGTGGTTCAGCAAGCACAGGAGCAGGGAGACCATGAGGCAGCTGCCCTTGCTAGGCACTTTGCCTTCCTGGTAGTTGAGGTAGAAGATCAGCACGGGCAGAGAATCAGGCAGCACCTGGCACTGTCCTTTAAGGACATAAAGAATCTGAGGGATGCTGTTGCCATGTATGGCCCATCGGCCCCCTTCACCGTTTCCATGATTGAAGCCTTGGCACCTACCAATTTGGCCCTGGCCGATTGGAAACTGCTCTGCAGGGCCACTCTGGATGGGGGTGATTTTCTAATGTGGAAATCTGAGCTCTATGCGCTTTGCCTTGACACAGCACAGCAAAATGCCCAGGCAGACCTTCCTGAGAGAAATCATGATATGTTGACAGGAGAGGGGAATTTTGCTAATATACAGAATCAGCTTAATTATGACCCAGGTGTTTATGCTCAGACTGCTGCTGCTGCAGCAAGGGCCTGGAAGTCTTTATCACCAAAGGGCTCGCTATATGCACATCTCTCCAAAATTGTCCAAGGCCTGGACGAGCCTTACTAGGCATTTGTAGATCGCCTACTGGTAACTGCAGGTAGGGTTTTCGGTGATGAAGAACAAGCCATGCCTTTCGTAAAGTAACTAGCATATGAAAATGCCAACAAATGGTGCCAGGAGGCAATTAGACCTTGGAAGCATAAACCCCTTAACGTGTATCTTAAACATTGTAAGGACATCAGGGAAGGACATATAATGGGTGCAGTCATCGCAAAGGCATTGTGTGGTGGCACCACCATAGGCTCAGGGGCACGCATGAAACGGGGATGTTTCAAATGCAACCGGCTAGGGCACATCTGTTTGGAACTGCCTGTTCCAGGGTCGTGCACAGGCTCCTGTTAAAATGGACGGTCAGACCCCAGGAGTATGCCCCCGATGCCAACCTGGGAAACATTGGGCAAATGAATGCAGGTCCAAGATAGACATTTCCAGGCAGCCGTCTGTGCCGGGAAATGGGAGCAGGGGCCAGCCCCGGGCCCCGCAAGCACCAATGTACGGGGCAGCGATTCAGTTTGTCCCTTAGGGACAAAGGTCATTCATGACCTTGTCTGAGGGAGCCCAGGCAGTGGAGGATGGGACCTCCACACCACCCCCCAAATGGGGGTACAGGCTATTCCCACAGGAATTTATGGGCCACTACCCCCTGACACTGTAGGGCTGCTGCTGCTTGGACGAAGCAGCACGGCCTTGAAAGCAGTTCACATTACCCCAGGAGTGATTGATGCAGACTATACAGGGGAAATTAAAGTTTTAGCCAGTGTTCATGTGGAAGTTGCCGTTTTGCCCCAGGGGGCACAAATAGCACAGTTAGTGCTGTTCCCCATGGTGAAGTCAGATAATGCTTGTAGGGCTGGACAGAAGAAAACAGGGTTTGGTTCCATTGGTGATGTCCTTGTTAATTGAATTGCTGATATGGCAAGCCACCCTACTTTGGAGTTGAGTATAGAAGGAAAGAAATTTACTGGACTCCTAGACACTGGTGCTGACACCACTCTTATTTCACAGAAATATTGGCCCCCAAGTTGGCCTGTTACACCCACCATGACCACCCTGCAAGGATTGGGCATGACCCAAAGCCCCCTAGTTAGCTCCAGACCACTAGCCTGGAGGGATAAGGAAGGAAATGGTGGCCATGTTACCCCCTGTGTAGTACCAGGCCTACCAGTTAATCTATGGGGGAGGGATATTTTGCAACAGATGGGGGCAGTATTAATATCTGGTCAGGACTTAGCTATGTAGCAGATGGAGAAGAACAGCTACATTCCTGGAAAAGGTATAGGGAGAAAGCTGCAAGGAATTACTCAACCAATCTCCGTGGAACCTAAGAAGGATAGGAAGGGCGCTAGGGCATTTTGCCTAGAGGCCATTGTAATGGCGGGTGAGGTTACTCCACAGAAGGTTACATGGAAAAGTTCTCAATCTGTTTGGATTGACCAATGGCCCCTTTCTACAGAAAAAAATAGCCACTGTTAAGGAAATAGTTCAAGAACAGCTAACTGCTGGACATATTGTCCCTTCCATGTCACCATGGAATACACTTATTTTCGTGATTAAAAAGAAATCGGGGAAGTGGAGACTTTTACAGGATCTCAGAGCAGTGAATGCTACCAAGGAGATAATGGGATCACAGCAGCCAGGATTACCACTGCCATCCGCCATTCCAAAAGACTTTAACATTGTGGTGCTTGATCTAAAGGATTTTTTTTTTTCATTCTCCTTCATCCGGAGGATTCCCCTCATTTTGCTTTCAGTGTGCCCTCTGTTAGTTTGCAAGAACCATTTAAATGGTACCAATGGAAGTTTTTGCCCTAAGGAATGGCTAATAGTCCTACTATGTGTCAAATTTATGTGGCTGCTGCCTTAAAACCGGTATGCACCAGTTTTCCCTCTGTGATGATTATTCATTATATGGATGATGTTTTACTGGCAGCTCTATCTGCTCAAGTGTTGCAATCCTGTTTGTGTAAGTTACAGCAAGAGTTGGAAAAGGCAGGATTAGCTATAGCCCTAGACAAAATACAACTTGTTTCTCCATTTAATTATTTGGGATCTCAACTTTTTCAGAATTGTATTAAACCCCATCATATGTCCTTTTGTGTGTAACATCTATGCAAGTGCTATATTTTTCCCAAGCCCAGGGACTGTTGTCTGCACATTGCTACCGAGCTAAGGATTCTCCTCTTGTCCCCCATTATGCCTCTATGTATGTTTCACCTATGTAGTGCTATGTTTTCCCAAGCCTGGGAACTGTTGTCTGCTCGTTGCTACTGAGTTAAAAACACTCCTAGCCATGGAACAGGGTTACCAGCTTCCCCAAGTATGGTTTGTGCAGCAGACAATGCATTGAATTGCAGCCAGTGACGGGTAAGATGGACCAGACACTGACCAACCTAAGACAGGGGCTCCATCATGCTACGGGGATTCCCAATGACAGGTAAGGCTGATAACCTGAGAGTCCACAACCTAAGACAGGCGCATATAAGTCTGCTTTAAAACAAAAAAGGGGGACCTGTTGTGGGCTAAGGGGTTGACTAGCACTCCTTAGCACTACAGGCGGTGGGCTTGGGGTTAGAAGCACCTGGTCTCAGCTGTAGCCAATATGCGCTAATGAGGGTGTGGGGTTAAAGAGTAAACAAGAAGTAGGTGAAAGGTCAAGAGAGAAGGCGAGAAAGGGAGGCCTCAGAGAGGCTTCCACCATCACTGGTCTCAAGTTGGTGCCTCAATCCCTCAGACCCCTCGATGTGTCCCCTGTTACTCGTGCTGTTGGCCGTAACAATCTCCTGGTTCACTCACCTAAAGGCTGTAATGGCCAGAGCTGGGCCAGGCTGAAAAGAGGAACCAGCAGCTTCTTCCACATCTCTCAAGTGGGAGTCAGGACCACAAGGACTTGGGCCATTCTTTGCTGATTTTCTAGGCACATTAACGAGGAACTGGCTCAGAAGTGGAGCAGCCAGGACTTGAACTGGCGTTCATATATGATGCAGGTGGCAGCCACAACACTGACCCCCGATTGTATGTTCTGACATTGGTAATGTCCCCACACATTACAGAGTGGTCAAGCTTCCTGAAAGGCAGAGAAGAGAAGGCTCCCTGGAATGTAGGACAACGGAAGTTGTCATCAAGTCAGG
Source organism: Ochotona curzoniae (assembly GCF_017591425.1). Lineage (NCBI taxonomy): Eukaryota > Metazoa > Chordata > Mammalia > Lagomorpha > Ochotonidae > Ochotona > Ochotona curzoniae. The sequence goes on from NW_024467090.1 coordinate 998,005, forward strand.
TCCCTCCTGCACTACCACAGACCCAGCCCATGGGCTGTGGCTCATGTCTGATGGCTTGTCTAGCTACTCGCTCATCCGCTGACTTGTCCCATTTGTTTATGCCTCATTGATGACCTAACATCTTTGTTCTGATCAGGTTCTTGCCCTGAGCCCAGGTCTCCCAACCTAAATGGAGAAGAAAGGGAACAAGCCAGGGCACATTTTGTGAGGGTCTCCCTTCATCTCCTCTGCATGTTCATCTTTCTCAGGACAGGTTTCCAGAATTTTGTGAGCAAGCCAATTGAAAAGCCACTTTATTTCTGAACTTGTATTGCATGTGTGGTAAGATCCCTCATGGTCTGCTTGAGCACAAGAGGGGATGGAAAGCTGAGTACATGGGCCGGGACATGCTGTCTGGGTGTCCTTGGCCAGTCATTCAAGGTCTGCCTTTCCCCTTGCTGTGGGATGAGGATGGAAATGCCTGTTGTTTGTTACATGCTGTTTATTTTCAGAGGCTCTGGGAAGCCCACGATGAGTGTAACCCTCGTTTGCCTTGCAGGAGCCCTTTTCTCTCACATCCAGACAGGTTACTACTTGGTCACGGCTGCGGGACTGGTTCATGGTCTAATTGGGAATGTACATCCAGGTCATGAGACCTTTAGGCAGTGGGTTAACTTGATTTGTACAAAGAAGTCAGCATGGTACCCAGTGCCTAGTCAGGCTGCACTGGCGACACTCGGGGGGACTCCTGGCCTCACTATGACTCATGGCTTGGGACAGGTCTGAAGGCTTCTCTTTGGGGAGACCATCCCGTGCCCTGTCCTGGTTCCCTTCCTGCTCAATGCTCTGCATGCCTGGAGTGAGACTGGGGTCTGTGTGTCAAGAGCTTTGTGTACATTGTGGAGGAGGTCAGGAGCAGGAGCTGCACAGAAGTTTAGTAGATAAGCACCTGTGTGGCACTACGTGCCCTTTTCTGTGTGTAGAACACTAGGGCAGGGAAGGCACAGAATTCAGTCAGCACTCATTCTCTCTCTTGAAGATCTTTCTCTCCAGGAGACTGGCCAGCCCAGCTCCTGGCCACAGGCTCAGCAGTTGCTTGGTCTGTGTCCTGGCCACCTTCCATGCTGGACTGGTTCCCCAGCAGCAGCTCTAAGGGGCCACGCTCAACACCTCTGGGGATGGTTGTCTGTTCTCTGATTTCTTTGCACAGGATCACCCTCCAACTGGGGCGAGTTTCTGGCTTACGGTTTTTGGTAGGGCATCCTTCAGGCTCAGCTTGTCCATCTTGGAGCAGTGGTAGCTAATGTACTGTGGCATCCACATTCTTTTTAATGGTAGGGGCTGTAAGGGTGCTTAAATGAGAAATACCATGAAAGACTGAGAGACAGGGGAACAAAAAGCATTGTATAATATGTGAGGGCACCTCAAGAAGATCTTGGCAAAAACAGAATTAAAAGTTCAGCTCAGGGACTGGCATTGTAAAGCTGCTGCCCTGCAACGCTGATATCCCATGGTGGCACAGGTCCAAGTCCTGGCTCCTCTACTATTTTTTTTAAGATTTATTTTTTTTAATTGCAAAGTCAGATATACAGAGAGAAGGAGAGACGGAGAGGAAGACCTTCTGTCCAATGATTCACTCTCCAAGTGGCTGCAACAGCTGGAGCTGAGCTAATCAGAAGCCAGGAGCCTGGAGCCTCCTCGGGTCTCCCACATGGGTACAGGGTCCTAAGGTGTTGGGCCATACTCAATTGCTTTCCTAGGCCACAAGCAGGGAGCTGGATGGGAAGCAGGGTTGCTGGGATTAGAACTGGTGCCTATATGGGATCTCGGCTTGTTCAAGGTGAGGACTTTAGCCACTAGGCTAGGAAGGAAAGCCAAAAGCAGGGGCAGAACCAGTTTGAGTTTCCACAGATGTGCAACCGAGTGTCGGAGGTCTGTGCTGGTCTGCAGCCCCTCCCAGATCCTCCCAGTTCAGGGACTGCCTGGTGACCACATAGAAGCTGAATTCATACTGGGGTGGAGCTGGAAGGAGGCAGGGAGAAGCAAGCCACCACTGTGTCATAAAGGTACCCAGGAGCTCTACAGAGGAGACCCTGCACCCTCTCCAGTTCCCATACAACATTTTGCCTGCAGACTCACCAGATATTCCAAGTTGGAACCTGCCAGCTAAGTTGCTACTGAACCTCTGACACACAGGGATCATGCAGTGATAAATGTGTTGGCTTGTCCAGGGGTTGGGTCCTGGGTGAAGCCCTTGGGCCACCTGGTGGTACAATCTTGAGGGGGAATATGAGGACCTTTAAAGACCAGACGAAAGTGCCACCCATTTGGGAGACCAAAGCTGTGGTAGTTAGGACCAACCAATGCTGAATACCACTCACTGTTGTACCCTAAAGCTAGGGTTGGGTGGCCTACCTCGCAGAACTAGATCAAAGTATGTGCCAGTGAGAGTTGAAACAGGAGATAGGAAATGTTAGACACTAACACAGCACTAATCAGCACACAAGAGACCTGGGTCTGGGGTCACATTCTGAGGGCAATGTGTAGGCCCACCACTGTGGATCTGCAATTTCAGTTGGTTTGCTTGGAAGGTGGGGATGGTGATGGGCTGAGCTAGGCAGGATCATGGAACCCTTTGACACTCATGGGTACTGGGGTTGGGTACAGGCTGGGTTGGCCCAGGTTTCAGCACATGCAGGCAAACCAAAGAATACAGTGTGAGGCAGGCTGGGTCACAATATCCACTGTTCATGCATAAACTGGGACGGAAGGATAGTCTATGCTCAGTAACAGCCTAACACCTGCTGGCACTTGTGAGATCTGGCTCTGGGGGTGGGTCTGGTGGTGGAACTAGGGAAAGTCCCCTGGTGCTCCATAGTTCCTGCTGGTGAGCATGTGATTCAGGCCTGGGTGTTGGTCAGACCAGATAATGTAGTTCTCCCCTGTCAGCAAGTTTGTGGGTTGGTTTTGGAAGGGAGTAGACCAGGCAGGGCCAGGCCAACCTTAGCTCCTTGGAAAGTGCAAGAACCAGACTGGTATGTGGGGCATGCCAAGCTAGGCTGTCACACCTACTGGTTTTCATGAGTCAGAGATGAGAGTGGGTTGGGCAGGACCAGGCTGTAGCACTTACCAGTGAGAGTTGGGATTGGGGGCAGGCCGGGTCAGGCCAGGCTACAGCATCTGATTGCAAAGGTGAAGACAGGGCATGGGCTATGCACAGCTGGGTCACAGCAATCACTGACACATGCAAGATCTGTGGCTGGGAACAGGCTTGGTTGGGGAACTATAGGGACACCCCAACTAAGTTGTGGTTCCCACTGGTGAAGGCGAGAGCTGGAACCAGCATGGTGATATGGGCTGGATATGACTGCAGTATTCTTCAGTATGGGTGTAGACTGAGTCTGGGGTGTGCCAGACTGGGCTAGACTCCAGTACCCACTGGTGCTCATGAGAGCCAGAGTGGGTATAAAACAAGCTGGGCTAGGTCTTGGTTCATGCTGCATTATGTGAGAGGTGCATTAGGGCATGGACTAGGTGTGGCTGGGCTGTAACATACAGCATTAAGAACTGGATTGGGTATGGGCCAGTTGGGCAAGGCCATTGTTCCTGCCAGGACTGGAGGTTGACTAAGCCAGCTTGGTGTGTGCAGGATCTGCCTGGGAGGAGACCAGAGAGAGAGAGCTTGGGAAACTCTTTTGTTGGGAGCAGACCCTGCAGGTGAGCACAAAAATCAAGGCAAGGAGTATCCCACACCAGGCCAAGGTTGCTGTGCTAGCCAACGCACAAGTGGTTCAGATCTGGGGGCAGGTAGGGCTGGACCAGTTCATATCACCCAGCTGCAGATCTGAGAACCAGGACAGAGTGCAGAACAGGCTGACATGGGCTGCAACATCAGCTAGTTAATATTAGAGCCAGGATTGGGGGTTGGCTGGGCTGGGCAACATTACAGCCTCCACCAGCATGAGCTGGAACTTAGCACAGACTGGGATGGGCCAGGCTGTATTATCCGCCAGCAAATGCTGAGGTGAGATGGGCTGTGCCAGATTGGGCTGGAGCACCCACCAGCACACGTGAGACCTGGGTTGGGGGGTGGTGTGCAAGCCCTGTAGGGGAGTAGTGTGGATTTTCCTGCTGGGCCATTGCTCCTGCTGGTGAGTGTAAGAGCTGGGTTTGAGGGCAGACCAGGCTCGGCAGGGCTATTGTTGGCCTGCATGTAAACTGGGTTAGGGGGAGAGCTAGCCTGTCTTACCAACTGTATTCACTGGTGCGGGCATGAGTCAGAGTAAGGGCAGGTGGGTTGGGCTTTGCCACAGAAGCAACTGGCAAGTGCTGGGACTGGGGGCAAGTCCTGTTGAGCTAGAATGTAGCAGATCTCACATCTGAGGAGTGTGAGATCCAGGCCAGGCAGTGGGTCCAGTTGGGAGGCTGTGGACATCTCTCTGATGGTCTGCAGCTCTCACTGGTGAGCATGATAACCAGGATAACCAGGACTGGGGGTGGGCCTGGCTTGACAGGCAGTGTTACCTATTGGCATAATGTGGGTTGGAGGGTAGAATCGGATGGGTTGAGTTAGACATCAATGCCTAGTGATGTATACAAGATCTGAATGGGATGTGGAACAGTCCACTGCACATGTGGGTAGGTTCAAGAACCAGGGCTGAGGGCCAATCCAGTGACTGTTATTGGGGGTTGTTCTGACTGGATTGCAGCTCCCCCAGGTATATGTGAGGGTGGAGCATGTGGTGGGCAAAGCTGGACTGGGCCGCAGCACCCATTGGTTTACAGAGGAAGGAGGACAGAATAAGTTGATCAACTACCCCAGTGGAGCTTGACAGCAAACTTTTGGGTGAATGGAGACTCGGAGGTGGGCTATGACAGCTAACTGGGTGTGGAAGAACTTCCTCATCCATAGAACAGCAATATTAGTAGCATCTCAGAACTATCAAAACCACTTGAATGGAACCCTCAGAACATGTTCTGCAATGGGGACCCCGGATGATATTGGGTGGCTGTTCCCCATCCCTGGGCACTGAGGCAGTTGGGAGGCTGGGTGCCTCAGAGTTAATTGAGGAAGACATTGGGAAAATAGGGGATACAGAATTCAAAACCCTTGTTATAAAGCTTCTTATTAACGAGAAGCAAGTAAAGCAGGAGTTCAAGGAATTTAAGGAATGTGTTGCACTGGAAATGAATCAAATGAAAGCTGATGTACCTGAAATGAAGAATACAGTGGAGCAAATTAAAGGTACAGTGGAGAATCTCCAAAAACAGAATGAAGGAAGCAGAAGAAAGAATCTCAAAATTAGAAGATATTTCCTGTCACCAGGGGAAAACAAACAAAGAGCTGAAAGCAGAGCTGGATCAGGCTAAAAAAAAGTATTGAAGAATTGAAAGACACTATTAAAAAGAGTTATGAGAGTTATGAGAGTCCCAGAAAGTGCAGAAAGAGAAGCTGGGTTTACAAATGTATTTAATAAAATAATAAGGGAAATTTTCCCTAATCTAGAGAAAGAATTGGCAACAACATCCAGGAGGGACACAGAACTCCCAACAGGCTTGATCAAAAGTGATCTTCACCACGATACATGATCATCAAGCTCTCTTCAATTGAACATTAGCAAAAGCTTCTTAAATGTGCACGTGAAAAAAAAATCAACTGACATATAAAGGAATGCCAATTAAACTCACAGGAGATCTTTCACAGGAAACTCTACAGGACAGAATAGAATGGAATGACATATCCCAGATTCTAAAAGCAAAAAACTCTTGGCCCAGGACAACGCACCCAGCAAAACTTTCCTTTGTCTTTGAAAATGAAATAAAATTCTTCCAGCGTATAGAAAAGTTAAAAGAATTTGCCTCTGTTAGCCATTTGAATCTGGGATTTTGAAAAATGTCTGTTCATTTCTTTTGCCCATTTTTCCCCACAGGGTTGTTTTTATTGTCCCTGGGTTTCTGAAGCTCTTTATAAATCCTGGATATTAGCCCTCTATCACTTGTGTAGTGTGCAAACATTTTCTCCCATTCTGTTGGTTGCTTCTTCACTTTGTTAATTGTTTCCTTCGTTGTACAGAAGCTTTTCCTCTATTTTAAAGGGGGACTGTACTTACAATTTCTTTCTCATCTGTGGAATTATTTGTGTACACTAGTGCCATCGACTTGTGTTCATTAATTTTGTATTCTGTTATCCTGCCAAAGTCTCTTATGAGTTCCAATAGTCTCTTGACTGAGTCTTTTGGTTCTCCTATGTAGAGAACCATGTTATCTGCAAATAGAGATAATTTCATTTCCTCTTTTCAAATCTGGATTCCTTTAATTCTTTTTTCTTGCCTAAAGCTCTGGCAAGGACTTCCAATACTATATTGAAGAGTAGTAGTAACAGTCGACATCGCTGTCTAGTTCCAGATTTTAGTGGAAAAGCTTTCAGTCTTTCTTCATTTAGTATGATGCTGGCATTGGGTTTCTCATAAATTGCTTTGATTGTGTTGTGGGATGTTCCTTCTATGCCTTCCTTGCTTAGGATTTTCAGCATGAAGTGGTGTTGGATTTTATCAGATGCCTTCTCTGCATCTGTTGAAAAGATCATATGGTTTTTATTTTTCAGTTTATTGATTTGCGAATGTTGAACCATCCCTGCATGCCTGGGATGAATCCCACCTGGTCCGGGTGAATGATTTGCCTGATGTGCTGTTGGATCCTGTTGGCTAGTATTTTGTTGAGGATCTTTGTGTCTATGTTCATTGAGTAGATCCGTCTGTAGTTCTCTTTTTCTGCTGTGTCTCTATCTGACTTTGGTGTTAAGGTGATATTAGCTTCATAGAAAGAGATTGGAAGGATTGCCTCTTTCTATTGTTTGGAAAAGCTTGTGGAGGATTGGGGTAAGTTCCTCTTGAAACATTTTGCGGAATTCAGCAGTGAAGTCATCTGGTCCAGGACTTTTCTTGATTGGGAGGACTTTAATTATTGATTCAATCTCCATGCATGTTATTGGTCTGTTTAGATTGGTAATTGTTTCTTGATTCAATTTTGGTTGATTGTATGTGTCCCAAAATCTATCCATCTTTTCCAGTTCTTCAGATTTGTTCACATACAGTTGCTTGTAATAGTTCCTGATGATTCTTTTTATTTCCTCAATATCTGTTGTTATATCTCCTTTCTTGTTTCTGATGCTATTGATGTGTACTTTCTCCCTCCTTTTTTTGATCAGTTGGGCTGATGGGGAATCTATTTGGTTGATTTTCTCAAAGAACCAGCTCTTTGATTCATTTATCTTATGTATAGTTCTCTTGGTCTCTATTTGGTTTATTTTCTCCCTTGTTTTGATGATTTCTTTTTTCCTAGTAATCTTAGGATTGCTTTGCTGTCATTTTTCTAGCTCCTTTAACCATAAGGTTAGCTGATTTATTTGATACCTTTCTACTTTCTTAATATAAGCATTGATTGAGATGGACTTTCCTCTGAACACTGCCTTGATTGTGTCCCATAAGTTTTGATACACTGTGTCAATGCCTTCATTTGTTTCAAGCAATTTTTAAATTTGCTCTTTGATTTCCTCTCTAATCCATTGCTCATTTAATAACATATTATTCAGTCTCCATGAGTTTGCAAGTGTTCTTGAGTGTTTTCATTTCTTGGTCTCTAGCTTCACTTTTGGATGGTCTGAAAATACACATGTTATAATTTCGATTTTTAAAAATTTGCTGAGGCTTGTTTTGTGGCTCATAACATGGTCAATTCTGGAGAAGGTTTCATGCACTGATAAAAAAGTGAATACACGGTCTGTAGGATGAAAGGTTCGACAGATATCAGCTAAGTCCATTTGCTCTAGAATTTGGGTGAGTTCTGTTGTTTCTTTGCTGAGTTTCTTTTTTTGTTTGTTTTTGTTTTTATTTTTGTTTTTAATCTGTCCATTGATGTTAAAGGGGTATTAAGGTCACCCACTATGATTGTATTGGAGTCTATTTCTCTTTTTAAGTCCATTAATGTTTACTTAATGTAGCTAGGTGCCTTGGCACTTGGTGCATATATATTTATTATGGTGATCTCTTCTTGCTAAATGGATCCCATGATCATTATATGGTATCCTTCTTCATCTCTCTTAATGTCTTTTACATTGATGTCTATATCATCTGATATAAGAATGGCTACACCTGCATGTTTTTCCTTACCATTCTCTTGGAATATCTTTTTCCATTCGTCTCAGTCTCCTCTGATCTTTGTTAGTGAGATGTGTCTCCTGTAAGCAGCAGATAGCTGGATTTTGTTTTTGGATCCAGTCCTCTTATCTATGGCATTATATTGATGAATTTAAACCATTTTCACTCAATGTTAATATGGATATGTGGCAATTTTGTTCTTAGTAATGTGTTGTTCTTTGGTTGAGTCTTCTGTTGGGTTTTTAGTGGGATGTTCTCCACATTTGCCTTTGGCTTTTGTAGTTGCTATTACTTTAACTTTCACTAGAACATCTTTGAGTATTAGCTGTAGGGTTGGTTTGGAGGACACGAATTCTTGGAGTTTTTCCTTATTGTGGAAGAATTTCATTTTGTTTTCAAAGACAAAGGAGAGTTTTGCAGGAAACCTTATTTTGGGCTGAAAATTTCTCTCTTTTAGAGTCTGGAATATGTCATTCCATTCTCTCTTGGCCTCTAGTGTTTCTCTGAGAAGTCAGCTGAGAGTTTGATTGGGGTTCCTCTATAGGTCACTTAATTTGTGTCACGTGCACATTTAAGTATTTTTTTTCCTTATGTTCAACTGAGGAGAGTTTGATTATCATGTTTCTTGGTGAAGATTGCTTTTTGTCAACCCTGTTGGGAGTCTTGTGCACCTCCTGGATGTTGTTTCCCAATTCTTTCTCTAGATTAGGGAAGTGTCCGTGCATTATTTCATTAAATACTCCTTTAATCTCAGTTACTCTTTCTGCGCCTTCTGGAACTCCCATGATTCTTATGTTGGGCCTTTTAATTGTATCTTTTAATTCTTGGGTACTTTTTTTAGCTTGATCTAGCTCTGTTTCCAGCTTTTTGTTTGTTTCCCCCTGGTGACAGGAAATATCTTCTAATTCTGACATTCTTTCTTCTGCATCCTTCAGTCCATTTTTTTTAGACTCTCCACTGTACTTTTAATTTGCTCCACTGTATTCTTAACTTCTACAATGTCAGCTTTCATTTGATTCATTTCCTGTGTAACAAATTCTTTAAATTTTTTAAACTCTTGTATTATGTGCTTCTCACTGTTGGTCAAAGGCTTTATAATAAGCTTTCTGAATTCTGTGTCCCCCATTTTTTCAATGTCTTCCTCACTTAACTGTGAGGGTGGTAGAGGCTTTTGTTTCTTTACTGGGGAGTCTTCAGTAACATTCATTGTGCCTCTGTCTCTTCTTTTAACTTTTGACATTGCAATCCTATTTGGTGTTTTTTTTCTCCTTAGTGCAGTATTCTAAGATGTATTACCTACAGGTCTACAAGTCAATTTTTATGTTCAGTCAGTGTTCTGGGTTAGGAAGATGCCAAGTGTTCGAGATAACTAGTTCATTGGCGGCACTGATCTTGTGTATACACACAAGATGGTACCTAGCAGAGCGCTGCTGGAGAGCTGGGGCTGTAGGCTTTCTGATCCGGGGACCACACAGATCCTGCAGAACATGAAGCTGGCGCTGTCCTCCCTGTGAGATCGGCAAAGTGTAACTAGCTGGAAGCGTTTTCAACCCAGCGTTTGATCCCTGTGCTGCTAGCTCCAACCCGCCACCAGTCTGCCCTGTGGAGTCTGCAGCTCCCTTTCTGTTGGTTGCCTGGCCAAAGCATTTGGCAGGATTGGCCAGTCCTGGCCTGCCTTCACCTCCTGAGCTTCCCATGTGAACCCAAGTTCCTACCTGGCTGCTGCAAGTGTTGATCTGTGGCTCTGCTGGATCCCTGGGTGTTGTTGGAGTCTGGATCACCACTCACTGGTGGCTGGTGCGTTCTGTGTTTCCTACAACACTGCTCCACCATTGTCGCCTTTTCCCTGTGTCCAGGGGTTCTCCAGGCACCTCCCTTTTGACTTCCTGACCCCTATCATCTTCTGCAATCCGCTCTCTACTCTTTACTCTGTCCAACAACTCTCTGTCATCTCAGACATGTCTGCACCCTTTGCCATCACCCTGATTCTCCCAGTCTTTCTTGGTATGGTGTTAGCTGTGGAACTTCTGAAGATGGTCCTTGTTATGTAAAGGAAGTTTATTTTTAGTCCTGGAGTGTGCTAAACTTTATTTTTTCTTTTCATTTTGAAAAAGCTTTATTTATATTTGAAAGGCAGATTTTACAGAGATAGCAAGGGAGAGAGACTCTTTGGTTCATTCCCCACATGGCCACGAAGGCCAGAGCTCAGATGATTCAAAACTGGGAGCCAGGAGCCTCTCCAAGGTCTCCAATGTAAGTGCAGCATCGCAAGGGCCACCCCTTGGCTGTTTTCCCAGGCTAGAAGTTGAGACCCAAATTAGAAGTGGAACAGCTAGGATATGAACCAGAGTCCATATAGAATCCTGGCATTGCAGACAGGAGGATTAGCCTGATATTCCACCACACCCCATCTCTCTCTCTTTTAAAGATTCATTTTTTCATTTATTTGAAAGAGATGCAGAAACAGGAGAGGAGGTGGAGTGGTCATCTGAGTCTCCCATGTGAGTTCAGAGGCTCAAGCACTTTGGCCACCATCCACTGCTTTTCCAGGACCATCAGCAAGGAGCTGCATTGAAAATGGAGCAGCCAGTTCTCAAATTGGCACCCTTATGGGGTGCTGGAATTGCAGGTGGAGATTCAAACAGCTATGCCGTAGGGCTGGCCCCTGAAATTTCACTTAAAGATTTATTTGTTTGAAGGTAGATAGGAATACAGGAAAAGGGAGGCGATGGAGAGGTTCTAATTAGTGTAGTGAAAAAAACCAAAAAGTGAAAATAAAAAGCATTAACACCAGAAAGGAAGACGTAAAAGTGTCTGTTTCTTTGTTTACACTTGACATGATGGTGGAAAATCTGATGGAATCTAATAAAAAAATCTCTCAGAGCCATAAATGAGGCTTAGGGTTTACACATCAATTCAATTGCTGTGTAGAACAATAAACAAAAAGCAAGTGAAATTAAAAAATAGGCCAGATCTCTATGTTAAAAAGGAAAAATCCATTGCTGAGAGAAACTAAAGAAGACCTGGGGGCATGTAGACAGCATGTAAGGCTGGAAGACCTAGGCCCAGGTACTACTGCCTTGACTGCCATCTTGGTGGCTGTGAATTGTCCTGGGAGGGGGGTTTGGGGAGGTGGAGGTAAGGGAACCACTGAGGAAGTACATTATAGATAAGAAGTGACTTTCAGGGGACTTTCATGGACTGGGCCACTACAACTGCAGGTAACCCAGGGGGCTGAGACCAGGTGGTTTGGAGGCCATGGATGGAGGACATGTCTGGGTCAGACCACGACACCTGCCCTTGTGGGGAGACCTAGACTGGATTAGCTAGCATCACTAACAGGAAAGTTATGGCTGCTGGGCCTGCCTGACAGGACTAGGCCACAGTACTCATGAGTGTCACAAATAGGCTGGGCTATGACACTAAGCGGCATGTGAGAGAACCAGGTTTGGGGACAGATTCTGAGAATTCAGGGCTCGTCCCTGTGAGACTGCAATGCTTGCTGGTTTGTGTGAGAGCTAGGAGTGGTGATGGGCTGAGCTATAAATGACCACTCCTCTGTTAGGATGCAGTCCCTGCAGGTGAGCAAAAGAACCAAAGCAAGAAACAGCCCAGAAATACCAGCTTACAGTACCCACTGGCGTACATGTGGGTCAGGTCTGGGGTTGGGCTAAGCTTGCACCCACTAGGAGATGAAAGAATCAGGATGGGGTGCGGGACAGACCGGGTTGGCCTGCAACACCAGTCAGTTCACATCAAGGTTGGGACTGGGCTAAGCTGTAGCACCCTCCAGCATGTGTGATAACTGGCTGGAGAATCATGCTGTAGCACCCACCAGTGAATGCTGAGGTGAATTGGGCAATGCCAGGATGGGACACAGCATTCACTATACACACAAGACCCTGGGGGAAGGATGAGCCCAGTTGGAAGGCTGTGGGGGCCCTCTGTTGGACCACTGCTCCCTCTAGTAAGCGTGGGGACTGGGACTGGGGGCAGACCAGGCTGGTCAGGGCTACAACACCCTTTGGCTTGCATGTGAGTTGAGTTAAGGGGAAAGTCAGCCCAGGCTAAGTGATCATATCCACTGGTACCTGAACAAGTCAGAGTAAGTGCAAGCTGGTGGGGCTTTGCTGCAGTGTCTGCTGATAAGCACTGGGACTAGGAGTAAGCTCTGTTAAGCTAAACCTCAGTACCATTTGGGGAATGCAACATCTGGGGCTGGAAGTGGGCCTAGTAGGGAAACTGCGGGACCCCCTCTGATGGGCTGCAGCTCCCACTGGTGACCATGAGAACCAGAGTTGGGGGTGAACCAGGCTGGACAGTTGGGAGCACTCACTGATATAAGTGTGGACTGGATGGTGGGGTGAATCAGGCCTAGTTAGGCTCCAGCACCCTTTGGTATGTACAAGAGCCAAATGGGATGCAGAACAGATTGGACCAGTCTATTACACATATTAGTATGTGCAGGAACTGGGGCTGGAGGTGGGCCTGGTGAGGGTTATTGGGGCTCCTGGGCTACAGTTCCCATTGGTGTGCATATGGGCTGAGTGTGTGGTGGGCAGGGTTAGGCTGGGCCAGGCATTCATTGGTTTTCATATGAGATGGGGCTGGGGACAGAATTGACCAGGCGATTGCAACCACCTGTGTGTGTGTAGGCTGATGTGGATGATGGATTGAGCTGGATCCTGCACTATCTGACAAACACAGTAACCAGGTCTGGGATCACCTCAGGTAAGGTTTCTTTAGGAACCCTCTTTCTTCCCCCTCTCCCTGTCCACTAGACCACTGAACTCAAAATTCCAACCATAGGGAAAATCACAGGATCTGTGGTCTGACCACGAAGTATTCATGTTAGAACTGGACCATCTCACTTGCTGAAGCCTGAGAAGCGGATGGCATGCCCGGTTCATTGAGGCCTACAGAGGAAGTCTAATTATCGTGGCAGAGGATGGAGGGCAGAACAAATTGGACAACTCTCCCAGCCAAGATTTGACAGCAAGTATATTGGTGAGTGGAGACAATAAGGTGAACTATGTTAGTCAATGGATCTTGGCAGTATTTCCTCAAGCTCGGAACAATGAAATCAACAACATCTCAGAATGCTGAAACAATTTAAGCAGAACCCTTGGATCATGCTCCACATAGGGAAACCTAGGATGACACTGAGTGGCTGTCTCCCGTACCTGGCTGCTAATGTGGTTAGGGTTAGCTCTCTTCCCCCCACCCTCCATTCCCCCAGATAGCAGAAGAAAAAAAAAATGGAAGCAATTATCTCATCCACTTTCCCCCGTACCTGGACTCTTCTCACCCTGATCAATGGTCCACATGGGTATACATCCTTCTAATAAAACAAGCTTATTGAAAAAAGACTTAAGACAAATCTCTACATTGAAAAATAAAAGCCATTGCTGAAAGAGCTAAGTAAGTAAAACATCAAAACCTGTTCAAGTGTTGGAAAACTCAATATTGTCACAACCTTAGTTGTTCTCCAAATTAATTTATTGGTTCAATGGTATCCCAGGTAAAATTACAGCAGAAAGTGTTGGAGAAATTGGCAAGCTAATCTAAAAATGCTGATGAATTGGCATAGCCAAAATCACTTTGAAAAACTGTAGTCTTGTGAGGCGACAGGATTCAAGATGAGGAGTCAATTTTTTCTCTTGTAAAGAACCATAGAGCAAATATTTGAGGACTGTGGGCCACAGTGTCTCAATATGGCATTGTAGTATGCAAACAGTCATACAGCCTAGGATTAAACATCCAATGAGGGTGTCTCTTTGTCATAAAATATGAAAGGCAGATGGTCAGTGGGCTGTCACCAACAAAACTCTGGTGGAGACTATTTCGTGGTCCTTTCTCGATAAGCTTGAAAGGAACATAATTCATATATGGACTTACATCAGTGCAAAGGAGAAAGGATACTCTTGTCATGAAATGGTGATAAATGCCCATGTGTAATCGTTTTCAATCTATGAGCATCTTGAACTAAATATCAAACCTAACCTCTTTTCCTAAGACATGCTTAACAGAAACTCGAGATGGAGAAGAGACCTAAATATGAAATCATCAAAACTGCAGAATCCTAGAAGAAACTTTGGAGGAAATCTCGGAGGCAATGAGTCAAAAACCACATTAGGATATTGGACCTGGGACCCAGCAGAGTGACCTAAAATCCTCGCCTTGAATGTACCAGGATCCAATATGGGCACTGGTTCTAATCTTGGTGGCTCCACTTCCCTTCCAGCTCCATGCTTGGGCCTGGAATAGCAGTTGAGGACAGCCCAAATCCTTGGGACCCTGCACCCGCGTGGGAGACTTGGAGGAAGTTCCTGGATCCTGGCTTTGGATCAGCTCAGATCCGGTGTTGAGGTCACTTGGGGAGTGAATCATTGGGTGGAAGATCTTCCTCTCTGTCTCTCCTCCTCTCTGTATATCTGCCTTTCCAATAAAAATAAATAAATCTTTTAAAAAAAGATATTGAATGTCATCAAAATGAATAAATCCTGCTCTTTGAAAGAAATGGTCCAGAGAATGAAAGACTAGGCACAGGCTGGCAGAAACCATTGTGAAATCAAGCATCTGTAGAGAAATTGTGTCCAGAATAGGGAAAGAAGTGTTGCAGGCCAGCAAGAAGAAAACAGAACAATCGAGCAGTTAAGATACTGCTTGACTTGCCTGGGTGCAGTAGCAGCTCACCTTGGTTCACAGCTTGTCTGTGTTCCTGATTCCAGCTTCTTGCTTCAAAATTCACCCTGGGTAAAGCTGCACCCTGGGAGACCTGTGTGGAACTTTTGGATCCTGGGCACCCAGAGTGAACCATCACATGGGAGCTCTCTGTCTTGGCTCTGCATCTCCACTTCTCGAACAAAATAAATAAAGAAAATAAAAATGTACACAGACAGATGGAATATCTGAAGATACTACAAAACACACCAAACAGAATACTGCCTCATCTCCTTATCCAGCAAGGAGTTCCCCAGACACAAAGAAACACAAGCATAGGTGGCAAGTCATCATGTGACAGGATAACCAGTAGTCATCAGGAAAATGGAGATTAAGGTCTCAGTGAGATATCAGGTCACACCTAATAGAATGACTTAACTTTGAAAGCTGCACTGCACCAAGTGTTGGTAATAAGGTGAGAAAGGGGACCTTGTTACACAGTTCTGGTAGGACTGACAAATCATGCACTTACTTTGGAAGACAGGCTGGTAGTTTCTTGCACAGTAAAACATACGCCTAGTGTTTGACCCAGTCACTCCACTCCTACATATCTAAAGAAAACAATGAATATGCCCAGTTAAAGAATTGCCTCTCTAGCTACATCAGCTAAAAACTGGAAACAATTCACATGTGTAATAGAAGGCAAATAGAGAAACCGACCCTGAGCAATGAAAAACAAGTTGTTGATAGTATATTGCAACACAGATACATCTCAAATTAATTATTTGAATTATCACCACTGTCTCCCAGTGTCCACATAAACAGGCAGGTGGAGTCACCAGCAAGTAAAAAAGATTGACTTTTAGTTATGGGCAGAAGATTTTTGGGTTTTCCTTATTTTTTTAAAAAAGATTTATTTTTATCAGAAATGTAGATTTAGAGAGGAGAACAAAGAGAAAGATCTTTCATCCACTGGTTCACTCCCCAAATTGCTGCAATGGCCAGAAGTGAGATGATCTAAAGCCAGGAGCCAGGAACTTTTTCCAGGTCTCCAATTTGGGTGCAGGGTCTATCCTCTACTGTCTTCTCAGGCCACAAACAGGGAGATGGAAGGGAAATGCAGCAGCCAGGATATGAACTGCTGCCCATATGGGATTCCAGTGCTTGCTAGGTGAAGATTTAGCTCTTAAGCCATTGCATTGGACCCGGAGTTTTGGGTTAACTGACAGTGTGGAAACCAGCTCTGGAGGCCCTGCACTCAACTCTCCTCCCTTCTGTGCACTGTTCAGATTAACTGACAGTGTAGAAATGGTTCTGGGGGCTCCCAGACACCCTGCCCCTCCTGTCTCCTACCACAGTACTTAGTTAATTTACTGCATGGAAACTTTGGGTCTCAACAACATCTGCTTCTTGATGCAGCTGGAGCAGAGGCCACTACCTCCCAACAAAGAGAATGGCTCAAAGTGTTGGGACCCTGCACCCACCTAGGAGACCCAGAAGACACTCCTGGCTGTAGGTTGGCTCAGTTACAGCTGTTGTGGTCATTTGAGTAATGAACCAGCAGATGGAAGGTCTTTGTCTCTGTCTCCTTCTCTTTATAAATCTGCCTTTTCAATAAAAATAAATAGAATCCCTCAAAGTAGAGCAATCATAACCAGAAGGCAGAAACTTGTCTTCAAAGCTTCAGCCACAAACAGCCAAGTTCAATGACACTGCAAAGGCTAACACGTTGGGGTCAGACCATTTGAAAAGTGAAGCAGCAGATGGCAGATCGCACTCTTCCGCTTCTTCTTTCTGTAACTCTATCTTTTAAATATAAAGAAGTAAATATATATTCAAAAAAGAGGAAAGGCTCTATTCAGCAAATGGAAACAATTCTTGCAAGCATATATGCACCCCTCTTTTGGAGCACCTTGAAACATGAAACAAATATTAGTAGGCTTTAAGGTCGTCCATGAACTGCTTCACTCCCTAAGTGGCTTCATTGGCTAAAGCTGGGCCGATCTGAGGCCAGGAGCCAAGAGCTTCTTCTGAGTCTCCCATGTGAGTGCAGGGGCCTAAAGCCTTGGAGCATCTCCTACTGATTTCCAAGACCATAAACAAAGAGCTGGATCTGAAGTGGAGCAGGCAGGTAACATACTGACAACCATGTGGGATGCTGGCACAGCAGAAAGAGGTTTAGCCTTCTCTGTCAGTTCTCTGGGTCCAAGTATATCCACTTTTACATAACATAGTACTGAAAGTTCTAGTCTGAGCAACTAGGCAAGAGAAAGAAATAAAGATCACCTAAACTGGAGAGAGGGAAGGAAGTCAAATTGTCACTTTTGTGGAGAACATGGTCTTGAGAAAATTCAAAAGACTCCAGCAAAAACTATTAGAATAAGTTAATCAACAGAATTATAAAATACAAAGTCATCAATGGCAAAGTATGTGAAAGAGATAAAGCAATATCATTTCCAATAGATTCTGGCAAACAAAAGTCAAAAAGCCTAGGGATAACTTAACCCAAGCGATGAAAGACACCCTGTGTTCATGGATCAAAGAATCATTAAAATATCTATACTATCTAAAGAAATGTATAGATTTCATACAATATCTGTTAAAACAGCAGTGGCAGTTTTCACAGAAACAGAGAAAAGAACTATTAAAATATTTGTGGAATCACAAAAGACCCCCAGTAGCCAAAGTCTTGATCCCAAAGAACAATGAAAGGAGCATTAGAATTGATTTTAACATATAGTTCAAAGCTCCAGAAATTAGGGCAGTGTGGCATAGGCATGCAGACAGACGAATGGAACAGAACAGAGAGCCTATTGTGGAATCGGCCCCCGTCCACAGCCAGCTGATCTTTGACCAAGGTGCTAAGGACACGTGTTGGAGAAAGAGCAGTCTTTCCAATAAAAGGTCCTGGGAAAACTGGCTTTCCATAGGCAAAAGAAGCTAAGTTAGACCAAGAGCTCTTAACACCTACAAAAAACAAACAAACAAATAAAAACACCAAACAAAAATGGATTAAATATCTAAATGTAAGACTTGAAACAAAACATGGAAGACACAGGACCATGGTATGGGCAAGAATTTTTTTTTAAAAAGAATTATTTATTTTTATTGGAAAGTCATATTTGCAGAGAAACGTCCACTGGTTCACTCCACAAGTTGCCGCAATGGCTAGAACTGAGGCAATCTGAAGTCAGAAGCCAGGAACTTCTTCCGGTTCTCCCATGTGGTCACAGGGTCCCAAGGCTTTGAGTCATCCTCGACTGCCTTCCTACCACAAGCGGGGAACTGGATGGGAAGTGGAGCAGCTGGGAGACAAAACAGTGCCCAAATGGCGTATGCAAGGCGAGGACTTTAGCCACTAAGTTACTACGCCAAGCCTAACAAGAGTTTTGAGTGAGACACTTAAGGGAAAAAGAGGAAAAACAAGACAAATGAGATTTCACCCCGCTAAAGTGACTCTGCACATCAAAGGCAATAATCAACACAATGAAAAAAACAATATACAGAATGGAAGAAAATATGTGCAAATTATACATCTAAAAAGAGTCAGGGAGCTCGAACAACTCAACAGCAAAAAAGCAAACCAAACTTAACTAACCACATGAGAAAAGACAGTAAATTTATAGAAATATTTCTTAAGAAGACATACACATAAATATATGAAAACGTCTGCCAATTCATCCTCAAATGGCCACAATGGCCAGGGCTGAGCCAGGTTAACAACAGGAGCCAGGAACTCCAGCCAGGTCTCCCATGTGTGGGGCAAGAACCTGAGCACTTTGGGCATCACCTTCTGCTTTCCCAAGCTGACCAGCAGGAAGCTGGAATGGAAACAGAGCAAAGAGAACTCAAACTAACGCTCTGTCTCGAGTTGTGGCTTAAGCCATTGAGCCACACTGCAGGCCCCAATTTGTGAGACTTGAAAGAGATGGCAGAAATAAAGCAGGGAAGAGCCTGGGATTGTGGACAGGCATATGTTTGCGCTGCCTGACCCAGGCCTAGGGCTGTCCCCTGGGCCTGACGAGGCTGTCATTAGCTGCTCAATGAGTTTTAACTTCTTGATCAACTGTAAGAGCAATTATTATGTGGTCAGAGGAAAGAGAAGAGGAGCCCATCTTGACTTGGAATACTTACAAAACAAGGCCAGAGCCTGCTGCATGTACGCAGGGGTTGTTCCCAGGCCAACTTGCAGACCCTCACACAATGATAGCAGTATGACAACAGTGTACCCCATCTTTAGCTGAAGACATTGAGGCTAAGGGAGGGCAAGTGGCTTCCTCAGGTCATGTGGACAGCATGTGGACTCTCGCCTGCAGACTCTAAACGTGAAGGTGCTAGCAGAGCCAAGTGAAGTTTCTAGAGGTTCTTTTCTTTGTGTGAGAGTCAGGTGTGAGACAGAGGTGGATGTGAGTAGGGCAGAGAGGTGTCATGGGGCAGGCATCTGTCAGAATGGATAGGCACCTTGTTGGACAGGTATGGGAGGGAGTGCCCAGCATTCAGACTGGGTGAGCAAGGTTACAGAGCTTTATGGAGAGATGGAGAGAATACTCCCACCAGGCCAGTTGGATGTCTCAGCAAGGAGGAGAGAGAGAGAGAGAGAGAGAGAGAAAGAGAGAGAGAGAGAGAGAGAGAGAGAGAGAGAGAGAGAGAGAGAGAGAGAGAGAGAGAGAGAGAACGAGCTCTGGGGGCTAGAACATGCCCAGCAAACCAGGCAATGTCGCAAGGAAGAGCTAGGCATACAGTCTGCATTTAGATGGAGGCTTGTGAGGGATTGGGTTCAGTCCTTTCTGCCATTTCTCCCTGTTCCCCTAGACAGCGTGTTTCCTGGGTGTGCAACAAGGCCTGATCGTCCAGTGTGATCAGATGTACTGAGCCAGCAGGATTGTCCTGGTGTGCAGGGCAGGACTGCACAGTGCAGAAGGGGTGGCCTCCAGGCGTGCTTCTTTGGGTGCTGTTTTGCTTTCCTGTCTCATACAGACCAGTTTCTATCTTCCCATCTCACAGAAGCAGGCAGCTGAGACAGGGATGGTGAGTGTCTAACCAGCTCCCTAGAGTGGGAGTTCTCACCTGAGACAAATGCAGGGATGGAAAGGAAAGGGGAGTCTTTCAGATGAGAGAACCCCCTCCTCTGATTGTGGAGGTGGGCATGGCCAAGCCTGGGCAGGGCCAGATAGCAATCCAGGACCCTGCAGGGGTAGGCGGAGGTGGTGTGAGTTCTAACCCAGCCCTCCTAGGGCACATGTTATGAGATAAAGCTCCCAGTGGGATGGTGGAGCCAGGGTTCTCATATCAGGAGTTACAACAAACAAAGCAATAACCAAAACAGAGAAGCCCAAAGCAACGCCCCATCCTGGTCCACTAGGGTCACAAGGGAAGGACCCAGCCATCCCTGTCACTCTGTGTTTTGTAGACAGAACAAATGGCGCGTGACTTCACCTGCCCTGCAGCCCTGCCCCCACCTGCTCCTGCCTGGCCTGGACAACCAGGCCTGCCTAGGCCTGAGGCCACCACACCCAAGACCCAGGATGGCAGGAGCCTGGGAGAATGCCCCACCGTGACTTTCCTGATGCTGAAAGTCAAGTTGCCAAAACAAACCTCTTTTGTCTTTCTTGGTTTTTCCTTGTTTAAATAATAATCATCTGAAAATGAAGTCATTGTACTCCCCTGCTGTCCTGCCAGCACTGTGGCTAGTGTGTGAGTGTGAGTGTGTAGAGACAGTGTTACGTATGTGTGGAGAGAGTCAGTGTGTGTGTAGAGAGTGTGTGTAGAGTGTGTATGTCAGTTGTGTAGAGTTGTAGAGTGTGTATGTCAATGTATTGTGTTTGAGTATGTGAGTGCAAGTATAGTGTATGAGGGTGTGCAGTGTGGTAGAGTATGTGCATCAATGTGTTTGAGTGTGTGTGCATGTATTATGTAGAGTGTGTGAATGAATGCATTGTGTGTAGAGAGTGTGTGTGTGACAGTGTGTGGCATTATCACTCTGGCTTCTCCAGCATGCCTCCCCTTAGCACATGCAGCATTGTCTAGTGGGGTCTGTTTGGGGGTCACTTGTGCCGATCAAACAGCAGGGGCTCCTCAAGCACAGCACGGCTGGCTGCCAGTAGCTCCAGCCCATGGGAGAGGCTGACTTCTAGAGACACGAGACAGAACTCCCGCCACTTCACGGCTAGGGTGTATTTTAAGGATGAAATGTTAGCCCTGGTAGCTCACAAGCAGGGAACTTTAAGAGAGGAGACTTGGGGCTACGTACACATGCCCACTTTCCGCACCTGTTCTGGAAGCCCTGCAGCTGGACAGGTCCTCTGTCTTGGCCTCCACGCCTGCAGGGAGAGCCTACACTCTGGACTCTCACCTTCCCAGACAAGTATATACACACATATAAGCATACGGAATCACATACCCAAGTGCACACATGCACACACAAACTTGTGGAAGATGAAGGCCCAGTGAGGCCAGTTCCTGACAGGAGCGGGTGGCACTGTGTGGCTCTCATAAACATGGACACTACTAGGCAGGGCAGGGCAGGGAGGGCTGCTGCTCTTGTCAGGAGGTGGAAGGAGAGAGTCCCAGCTGGACAGGTGGGGTCAGGATGCTGGGCAGTCTGTCTAGCTGCCTCTGCAGGGCAGGTGCCCAGGCAGCTGGGGGTCACAGAGGTGCTAGACTCTGAAGACAGGAGGACCCAACCAGACCTGCTTGCCTAGAAGCTTCTGACCTCATGTTACTGGGGCCAGTCAACTCTGACCTCCTTGAGGGCAGGGGGCAAGCATGCATTTGGGGACAATCTTGGCCAGTGCAGGGAAGGAGGAGGCAGCCTGTAGAGTTCCAGATAGGTTTAAGGGTCTAACAGCCACAACCTGGGGGTGCATTGGGAGGTGTGTGACCACCCCACAGGCTTGTTGCCCCTGCCCCTGCCAGCTTCCCCTGAGGAGAAAAGAGTGACACCCCACTTAGCACCGTGCAGCAGAGCTCATACAGTGGTGAAAAGAACGTTCTCGCTTGCACTGTCTGATGGGGTAGCCAGCTAGAGCTACAGAGATCCAGAACAGCTGGGAAGACTTGAGAACTGAATTTTTAATTAACTTCACTAGAATCTAAACCACCTTGTAGGCTCATGGCTGCCGCACTGGACGGGTCTGCTCTTCAGGGAAGGGGGCTGGCAGCTGAGCTTTAGACATGGTGTCAGTGTGGCAACACACCCCATGCTGCAGCCACCAGCACAAGATGCAGCATCATAAACCCCTTCTTTAATTTTTAAGAAATTATGCACAGGAGACCCTTCTCATCCAGCTGCACAACGCACCAGCTCCCAGCATCTCATCCAGGGGTGTGGCAACAGTGTGTCCAGCAACATCTGCCCACCGCTGTTCTCAGTAGCTTCCTAGAAGCTTCTAGAAGCTTCCTAGGAGCCTCTGCCTGGGTCTCTAAGTTCATCAGTCCTTAGCATCATCCCTGGTTTGTGACAAGTCTGTGTTGCCCAGGCTGATCTTGGAGGGCAGGATGGAGGTGAGCTTGTTATGACACTGGCCCAGCATGCTAAGGGTGCCTCCCAAGGGAGAACTGCACAAGTTTTGGAAGTGTTCTCAGGACGTGCTTCCCTCAGCCAGTGGAAGTACTTCTATTAGAACCCAAAGAGAGATGGCTTGCAGATTTCAAACCCAGGAGTGCTTGTGTTGCGTAGCAGTCCGGTCCTCTTGGTTATGTCTTGTGTGATCTGAGCCTATTCACACTGGGAAAGTTGAAATCCGGTGCGCCTGTCCCACTGCCGCTTCTATCACGACTTCAGCATCATGCAAGGTTTCACGTGTTGACTGCGTTCTGCTTTCTGAATCTGATCTTTTCCATTTTTTTTATTTGTATATGTGTATTTTTAAAAAATTAGTTATTTATTTGAAAGAAAGAATTACAGAGGGAGAAAGAGAAGAAGAGACAGAATGAGAGAAATCTTCATCTACTGGCTCACACCCCAAATGGCTGCAACAGCTGGGGCTGAGCTAGGCTGAAGAGAAGTTTGGAACTTTATGTGGGTCCTCCACAAGAGTGACAGGTCCCAAGCATTCCTTTCCCAGGCCTGTTACCAGGGAACTAGATCAGAAGTGGAGTGACCAGGACATGAACAGACACACATACGGGATGCTGGCATTACATGTGGCAGCTTAGCATGTGGTACCACAGTGTCGGTCCCCTAGTTTACATCTTTCCTTCTAGGTCATTATTATTTTTAAATTATTAGGGTAGGAAAAGAATCAAGCAGGCAGTGATTCAGTAGGTTCTATGAGAATTTAGAGAAGTACAAGACCAATGGGGGCTGAAAGCATTAAAAATAAAAACAGTATACCTGGGTAAAGACCTTGATCTGGGTTGGATTTGGGCAAGTGCGTTCTAGGTATTCTGATTCTCCAAGAACACTGTGTTGGGCATCTTCCTCAGTGAAGGTACTGTGCCGGGTTGGAGGAGAAGGTGGTGGCCAAGCCCCACCTCTTGAGGTGGCAATTGGTAGGAGGGTGGGTGGGGCCTGTGCGGCCCATGCTGTTGCCAGCTGTGGCATTCACAGGTGTACCAAGGGCAGAGGGCAGAGCTTCCCTGAAGAGGGGAGGCCATGACTTGAGAAATACAGTGTCCAGAGCTGATTACAGAGCAGCCCATGGGGGCAAAGGCAGGCAAGGAGTTCTGTGCTGGTGCAGACAGTCTGGAATTGTCTAGGCAGAACCTGGGCTGTAGCGTGAGATTTGGGACCAAGGGATTAGAGGTGGGAAGGGCTATCCTTAAGGCCATGTGCTGTGTGAGAGGCCTGGGCTGTTCAGTGGCTCAGGAGTTAGGACAGAATATTAAGGCAGACAGCCATTGCTGTTGGGCACCTGCAACTCTCAGGGTGCAGAACAGACAGGAGGGGTCAGTTGGGAGGCTGGGGTGGCAGTGGGTCAGGGAAGAGGTGATGCCAACTTGAGTGGGATGCTGGGGTTGAATGGGCAGATGTGGTCCCGTACACTTCCTTCAGGGACTGGTTTGTCTCAGTATACATATCTTTAGCACCTGAGTGGCTTGTGTTCATGTCTCAGGACTGAAAACTTCAGCAAGGGATATGCAGAAAGGAGTTACCATTCTGGCTGTCCAGAGAAGATTATCCCACACCTGTGGCTTCTGTGTGTGCACTCTCTCCATGCACACTAAAGATTCCATATGCTGTTGTGGAGCATGCTTGAGAGCTTTTTAAGGTCCTGTTTATTTATTTGAAAAGCAGAATTACAGAGAGAGATAAGGAGTGTCAGAAAGAGAAAAATTTTCCAATCACTGGTTTATTCCCTAAACTGCTTCCAATAGTCAGGGCTGGCCCAGCCCAGGTTGAAACCAGGATCCAGGAGCTTCTTTCAGGTCTCCCATGTGGTTGGAAGGGGCCCAGTGACTTAGGCCAGCTTCTGGTGCTTTCCCAGGAACATTAGCAGGAGGCTCGACAGGAGATGAAGCAGCCAAGACACCAGTTGGCATCCCTATAGGAAACTGATGTTGCTGGTTGGGGTTTAACCTTGCACGGTGTCACAGCGCCAGGCGCCTGTCAGTCTAAAAATTTTCAATCAAATATATATAGTTGGAAATTTTTGTTTTGAGTTTTATTTTCTATGAATTGTCTTCAAACATTAATGGAAAGTATATTATGAAAAAAAATTGTGCATTTAAAATGTTTGAATCAAAACAGATGTAACTTTCAGTTCTATTTTTGTTTTCATTGAAAATGAATCCCAGCTAAAAGCAAGCCCAGGAATAAAGTGTGTGGACCTGACAGTGCTACATCCACAAAAGGCTGGGACGCTCAAGCAGCACCAAGTCTAGCATCGGCACTGCCAGGGACTTCAGGACTCCACTCTGTGCTCAGCAATGTGCCTTGCTTCTGATGGCCGGGGGAGGGGGGGGGTCAGCCAGATGAGTGCAGGTTCTGCAGAGGCTTTGACACGCTAGGGCCTTCCTGGGCTCCCCTTCAGATAGGCTGGCATCTGCTGTGCTGTCTTGGTTTGCAGGTTGGTCCTGGTGGTTTCTGGAGAGCAGGACTTCCCCCTGCTGGCCTCAGGATCCAGCGGCACCTTGAACCTTGCTGCAACTCAGAAAGTGTGCCTCTCCCCACGGAGCAGGGGCTAGCTGTCTTGATGATGGGATGACAGGATGGGAGCACTCATGGCTCAGATGAGATTGAGATGCATGGCATGCTGCATGGTGTTATTCGTCAGGACATGCTCTTCAGGTGGAGATAATTGCTCTTTAAACCAAGGGCTGGGCCAGGCTGCAGCCAGGAGCTGGAACTTCAGCCCAGGTCCCCTGTGTGAGTGGCAGGGACCATCACTACCACCTGCCCCAGGTGTGCATGCACAGCCAGCTAGATCAGAAGCGGAGAGCTGGGACATGAGCCAAGCTCTCTCTGATGGGGTGCATGGTGTCCCAATTGGCATCTTAACCACTGAGCCAAACACTAACTCAAGCTTTAAAAAATTACTTTATGGGGCCAGCATTATGGCATAGCAGCTAAAACTGCCACCTGTGGTGCTACCGTCCTACTGCTCCTTTTCTGGTGCAGTTTCCTGCTAATATGCCTGGGAAGGTAGTAGAAGGTGGCCCACGTTCCTGGGCCCCTGCACTCTCATGGGAGACCCAGGACTCCTGGCTTTGGACTGGCTTAGCTCCTTCCATTGGGGCCACTTGGGGAGTGATCTAGTGATTGGAAGGTTTTCTCTCATCCTACCGTTCAAATAAGTAAGTAAATATTTTTTAAGAAGTTATTTTATTAGGGGATAATTGCATGTAGTTAAGGTACATGATTACATTTTTAGCTTATGAATGCTCTCTTGCAACCACTGTGTCCCGCACTTTCAGAAGTTTCCTCATTGCCCTTGGCAGTCCCTCCACCTACCTCCCCTTCCTCCAACCCAGTTTCCCAGACACTACCAGTCTGCCATTTCCAGTCACTTTCAGGAATTGCATGTCAATGGAACTGCACAGTGAGTCCACCCTTCTTCCACTTGCTCTTGTCACTGGGAGGCTGATCTCGCTGCAGCATGCCCTGTGGGCTCAGGCACCACTTCTGTCTTGCAGATCCTGGGACTCACTGGAGCTGTGTAACTTGCCTGTCTGGAGGATTTCCTGGAGGAGTGACACTGTCACTGGGCCTTGATGGTAGCAGAGAGGACTCTTGGGAGTGCGCCTGGCCAGAGGGAGGGAGTGCACCAGGGGGTATCATGGAGTGGTGGAGTGGTGAGCCCACCTCAGTGGCAGTGGGGAAGTGCTGAGGATTTGGACCAGCAGACTGTGACTGTGAGCCTCTATCACTCGTCTGTGAAATAGGCCTGGCTGTCCCTGCCTCTCCAACAGGCAGAACGTGCCTGGCACATGGCAGGTCCTCAGGCACTCCCTGGCTATGCCTGGTCTGCACTGCCTGCCACATGCCCTGTCCTGGCAGCCTCCATGGTGAGGTCACATGATGAAACCAGATCCCAGTCCCAAGAAGAGGGGCAACGTGCCTCTCTGCCACCCTCCCAGACAGTCTGCGGCTCTGACAGTTGGCTCACCTCCCTTGGCACCCAGCGTGTGAGGCATCGCCAAGACAGCCAGGCAGAGCTGGGCCTCCTGGAACCGGCACCTGCCAGCAGGAAACGAACTGGAGAGGTCTCAGAACTTGAGGGTACCTGGCTGGCAGCTGCCTCCGTTCCGGGGGAACAGGCACATCCACCCTACTCCCCTCACCCAGCCTGTCTGTACAGGCTCAGCCAGGCTCAGCAGGTATTCCAGCCATACCACCCCGCCCAGTTTCATGCTCCCGGCTTCTGTTTCAGATGCTGTTTCAGCAGAATTACGATTTTCACACCTTGAGGCTGGCTGCTGTTCTGATTCTAAAAGTAATACATGCTCATTTTAGGAACACTGGAACATACAGACAAACAAATGTGATGAACCTGCACTAGGAATGATCATCGCTGGAGTTAGCATCACACATCCTGGACCTTCTCACAGGTGTGTGAGTAGCCACACACACACACACACACACACACACACACACACACACGGGGGAGCCACACATGTCTGCATCTTGCTGCTATTATTTTATCATGAGTATTGTCATCAGTCACTAAACATGACTCAAAAGTATGTTATAGTTTGATTACGGAAACTTTAAAATGCACCCGAAACACAACAGGCTATGCAAGGAATGGGGACACCTGCCACCAACTCCAGCAGTTAGCACCCCTCCATCGAGCGCTTCCTTTTCCCACTGGCTTTTCTGTTTATTTTATAATTTAATTTTTATTATTTAAAAAAATTGATTTATTTTGAAAGCAAGGGTCCTAGAGATAGAGGGAGAGACACAGAGAGATCTTCCATCCCCTGATGACTACAATGGCCAGCGATGGAGCAGGCTGAAGGTAGAAGATAGGCACTTCTTCCTGGTCTCCCACATGGGTTCAGGAGCCCAGAGACTTGAACCATCCTCTGCTGCCTTTCCCGTCCAGCAGAGAGCTGGGTTGAAAGTGGAGCAACTGGGACTCAAATGGTTGTACACATGGATGCTGGTGGTGAAGGCAACAACTTTACCTGCCACACTGCAGTGTCAGCCCGTTTTATTAGAAAATAACCACAGGGCCTGGTGTGGTAGCCTAGTGGTTCAAGTTCTTATCTGGCACACACCAGGATCCCATGTGGGCACTGGTTCTAATTCCAGCTGCCCTGCTTCCCATTCACCTCCCTGCTTGTAGCCTGGGAAAGCAGTTGAGGACAGCCCAAAGCCTTGGGACTCTGCACCTGCATGGGAGACCCTGAAGAAGCTCCTGGTTCCTGGCTTTGGGTCGGTTCAGAACCGGCCATTGCGGCCACTTGGGGAGTGAATCATTGGATGGAAGATCTTGCTCTCTGTCTCTCCACCTCTTTGTATATCTGCCTTTCCAATACAAATGAATAAATTTTAAAAGAAAACAACAACAAAAAGCCCAACTATTCTTACTTTCCTGAGTTGAGTACACAGCTGCCCTCACCCAGTGAAAACACACGCCCACATGCATAAGGTCCCCACACCAACTGAAGCTGTGTTTGTTTCTTTGGGGCACACTGGGCTCACCTTGCAGGCGAAGCAGAGTTGAGGGACTCAGCGGCATGCTCTTGTAGAGGGGAAAGATCCAGTATATGGGCATCTTGGTACTACCACTCTGTTCCCAAGCTACCAGGACTCCTTGCCACCCAGGGCTAGAGCCGAAGCTGGCGGGAAGTGTGCTTCCCAGCCAGATGCGCAGGCCTGAGCCCCCACCCCTGTCGACCTCAGCCAGTGAGCTCCCCCGAGAGTTGTAGCCTCCACACTCTGTGGCTGCATGATGACTGCTCATTCTGTGTCGGCCACAGCCCGATGCTGCCTGACCACATGGAGCAGGGTGGGCCACTGGTCATGGCTCCTGGCTCTTGGGCCTGCCCGGAAGCTTTCACATTCTCCCACTTGGTCCTTCCTGGCCCCTGTGGCTGGCAAGGCTTGGACAGTGTCCTTAGAGCTCTAGGTAGCTTATCTCAAGGCTCATGTCCAGCCCTGGCCATTGGGATCCCGGGCCACATACAAGAGGTGTGTAGAACCGTGGGATCAGACCCTGGCCCATCTCCCATTGTGCATAAGCAAAGTGACAGATCTGGTGGTGGCCACTGAGGGCAGACTGCACAAACTGGGTGTGCTTCCTAAACACTTCACCCTGCCCACTTTGAGGTGGGAGCACCCTAGAAACAGAAGCCATGGCGGATGGTGGGAACTAGGGCCCCACTCGGGAACAGCGCCCCCCATCATGGAGGGGCAGGCCCTGGCGGTGTGAGCACCAGAGGGTCCCCAGGGGGATGGGCGGCCTACGCAGGGAGGACTCCGCAGAATGCCTGGATGCTGCCTTGCCTTCTCTCTTGGCTCTCCTTTGTTCCCTCAGAGGCCTAAGGGAGCGGCCTCAGAGACCTCCAGCATCCTCTTCTGCCCCAGCAGGTGGCTGGCTGGCTTGATGCGCACTGCCAGCAGCTCAGTTGCCATGCAGTTGCCGAGCTGGGGCTCCTGGGCGGCGGGCTCCCCCTCACTGTCCTCTCAGGGTCCCAGGCAGGATGCTGGCCAGCCTTCTTCCCTGCCAGGGACAGCTGATGGACCTGGTGTCCGAGCCCAGACTGGCCCCGGTTCTCCACCACCGTGGCGGCGCGCTGGGAGCAGGGACTTCTGGAGAGCTTGGCAAGCTGCAGTCAGGTCTTCGCCCATGACCATGAGTCAAGGTAGGTGAGGCAACCCGGCCTCAGGTCTATCCCTTCAGGCTCAGAGGAGTGCTCCATCACATCAGACTGGCTCTGGAGCTTGTGTGCTGGGAAAGGAAATCTGGAAGAGACCTGGACCGGGGTGTCAGCTCGGTGCTGCCCTCACTTCTGACAGGGCGCACCTGGAGTGTCTGCCAGCACCGCTGCGCACGTGGGCCAGGGGAAGTGCATTCTATGGTCTGCACGTGGCGTGGGCTCAGGAGGCTGCTGGCGCCGCTTTGGCGCTTCAGTTGCCTGCATGTGGGGATTTTTATGGTTAGTTTGATCATGACCCTGTTAAGAACGCTAAGCTTGGGAGAGGCCTTGTGGCCACAGCAGGTCCAGATGCAGCAGCAGACCAGTGCTGGGCATGGGTCAGGGTCTGCTGCAGCCCTTGCTTGCTGTGAGCTTGGATTTTCTCTGTCAGGTGGGCACAGCAGTGTCTGCTGTTCCCCATGCTGGACTGTGAAGGTGTGGTTCTGTTCCTGGCAGTGACCATGGACGGGCGTGGGGCTACCCTGTGCAGCTTTATGACACTCTGAGACCTTGCTGTTCGTGCCCATATTTGACTAAAGAGGAAGCCGAGACTCGGGCTGAATGACTTTCTCAAGGTCACACAAGGTTCAAAATTACATCTCGCTTTTCCTGCTGCAACAATTGGCTGTGTTTATGGTTAGTAAAGCATTGGTCTCTCTCCTTTGCTTTTCAACTTATAAAGTTTATTTTAAGGGTGAGGAGCTAACAGACATGTCATCTAGGCCATGTTCAGGAAGAAATGTCTCCAGCCGCCATCCTGTGCCCACGGGAGTTCTGGGTTCAGAAATCTTTGTCTCACTTCGTAAATCCCTCCACAGGCTGGAGAATTTCCAGTCAGTGCCACAGGCTGTGTCCCCAGCATGGACACCATTTCTCTGAAAAGTTGTTGGCTTCTTTGAGCGGGAGTCAGCTATGACACAGCCCAGTACTTGTGCCCTGGGGCCAGATCACATACACACAGGTTCTAATCCTTGAGATCAGAGATCCTGATGTGTCAGGGGCCAACAGGACATGAAAGGCAAGGACATGAAAGCACAGGCTGATGGCAAGCTCCAAGAGCACCCCAAGTGGGTGCTGTGGCCTGGACCAGGGAGCCTGGCACATCAACATTTCAAGCCCCCAGCCTGCCCCATCCTGCCCTCAGCCCCAGCTCTTATACACATCATAGGGTTGAGTGACCTAGGCTGGGAAGACCCATGATGCCTTCTCTGCCAACCTGAGAAACCCTAAGTGACCTTCATTCCAGCCTACCCATGGGAACCACCCCACGTTGTCCTGGTGGGTGCCTGTAGACTTGCTCCCGGCTCATCTTTAAAGATTTATTTATTTACTTAAGTGAAAGCCAGACAGAATTTACAGAAGGGTGGGGACAGACAGAGAGAGGTCTTCCGTCCCCTAGCTCACTCCTCAAATGGCCTGGGCTGGGCTGGACCAGAATTCAGAGTCAGGAATTTCCTTTGGGTCTCCAAGATGGGTACAGGGTCTAAAGAACTCAGGCCATGCTTTGCTGCTTCTGCAAGCGTGTTACTGGGAAGCTTGATTGGAAGTGGAGCAGCTGGAACTTGAGCCAGTGCCCATGTGGGCAGCCCCACCTGTTGGTGCCTTAAACAGCTCCATCAGATGGGACTACTGTGTGGACAGTGGGGTTGTGGTGGGTATGGGATGTAGAACCAAACATATTTTCCAAACGTGTGAAACCCTCATGAGGGCTGTGGGCAGGGATGCAGGTAGGACCACAAGGGCAGTGAGGGGGCAGGGAGGCAGTAAGGACCTGCTGAGGCAGAAGCCTGAGGGGTGCTCCAGCTGGAGAGAGAATCCATCCAGCATTCTCCAGACTGGGCCTGGAAAGGAAGTGCCAGGAGGATCAACTGAGTCTCAGCCAGCATCTGCACAGTCCTGGGGCACCTGCTCCTTGGCCACGCCCACCTGGAAGCCAGAGAGGGATCCGCATACCTGGTCTGTAGGAGCAGAGAAGAGGAGAGGGGGCCTGGAGGTCACATGGGAAAGACCTATCCCAGGAGAGAACATAGGATGTAGCCAGCTCTGGGGAGGCCTGGGAGAGTGTTGGGCGAGGGACTGTGGTTTCCCAGGATGTCCTGTGCATGGGCCACTGTAACAGGTTTGACAGTGGGAATGAAACCATCCCTTGGTTCACTTCTCTTTTACCAAGAAGCTGGGCCTGTTTGGGTGGATTTTACAAGTTAGTAGAGTTGGAACAGGAAAATGTGGCCTTCTTGGTCATCCTCAGGTTCTCTGGCTTAGGCCTGGCCACTATATTTGAGTAAAATCTTTTTTAAAAGTGGTTTATTTATTTACTTGAAAGAGTTAGAGAAAGAGGAACTGCTGGCTTACTGCCCAGATGGCCATAATGGCTGGGCTAGGTCAGAGCCAAGCCAGGAGCTTGTTCCAGATATTCCACATGGATGCAGGGAAGCAAGGACTTGTGCTGATTTTTCCAGGTCATTGGCAGGGAGGTGGATTGGAAGTGGAATAGCTAAGACTTGAACTAGTAGCTGTGTGGGATGATGGTTACACGTGGTAGGGACTACTCAAGTGCTTCAACAAATTGCAGAAGTTTTCTGTTTGTAGGAAAAATAAACACTGTGGATAGGCATTCTTCCTCGCTTCCCTGTCTCCATTCTTCCTACATCAACCAATCTCCCCCCAAGAAATTGTCCAGAGTTCAGTGGGGACCCATCTAGATGGCTTCGCTATACACATGCATATCTGAGGTGTAGACAGACCAGGTCAATGTTGCTCCCAGCTTCTCATGTAATGACAGGGTGTGTCCTGGGTTGCTGCATTCCGAACAGTCTCTTAGTGTTAACGACTACCTGACTTTTGTTGTTGTTTTAGAGTTGATACATCACAATGTGTGAATTCCCCTATTTATGGGTGTTTAGATTGTTTTTGTTTTCGATTGAGGTAACAATTTGAAGGCTGCGTATATGTCTTCTTGGGTATGTAAATGTATTTCTGTTAGATATCTTGGGACCAAGTGCTCAGTTCCCAGGTGTTTGCATGGTGTGTGTGGGTAGATAACAAGTCACCCTCCTGAAACCCTAACCCAGTTATGGCACATCCTACCAGAGGCCCATGGCCCCACTCGTAGCAACACGCCTGACAGTGAGCCGAGCGTCTTCACCTCTGCCAGTGAAAGTGCTGTCGCATGATTTGCATTTCCCCAGCTCTCATCCCTTTGAGCCTTCTGACCGTCTCTATTTACTCAACTGTGAATTGTCTCTTGCTACACTTGCCCAGCCTGGGTGAATGCTCTTGCATTCATTCAGATGCTTTTATTTC
Organism: Ochotona curzoniae; assembly: GCF_017591425.1. Lineage (NCBI taxonomy): Eukaryota > Metazoa > Chordata > Mammalia > Lagomorpha > Ochotonidae > Ochotona > Ochotona curzoniae. The sequence goes on from NW_024467090.1 coordinate 1,030,413, forward strand.
AGAGTGTTTCAAGCAAACATGAACATCATCACAATGAACATGTGCTAATAAATGCAACTGAGACGTAAGACTTAATTTTTAGTATTATTACATAGAGGTGAAAGTACCCATAACTCAGGGCTTCCATGTAGACCTACCAGTAGAAACCATTTACCAGATTCTTGGGAATTATTCTCAAAATATTTAATATATGCCTATTTTGCCTGTTTACTTACAAGTAACCTTTGTCCTTTATAAATTTATCCCAGAGGCAGTCAGAGACACAGAGGGAAGAGAAGACCTGGAGAAAGGGAAGCGACACAGAGAGTGCTCGGTCCCTGGATTGTAAGTGGAGCAGCCAAGATTTGAACTGATGCCCTGATAAGGGATACTGGTGTTGTGAGTGGCTGCTTAACAAGTTGCACTGCCCCGTCCACCCCTGTGCAACTCTGTGAACATAGAAGACCTTTAATGGTGGTATACTGATTAATTTGATGTCCAGATTTAATAGTAAGCACAACTTGCCAGTATTTGTTTCTAATCTCATTTCTGCTTACCAACAGCAAGAAAGTGGAATGCGGTGTTATAAAGCTAATCTTGAAGTTGTAGGGCATGGCTCCTGAGTGTGTCTGTGTGTGGCCATAAAGCCTGTGCCCAATCCGGTGGGCACAGACTCCGAGCATGAGCTCCTTGCCTGCTCCCAGGACAGTACGCCGTCCTGGATTTCCTCCTGTGTCACAGGCTGTTCCTTTGTTTGCTTGCTGCCCTTGCTCGTCCTGACCGCTTACTCTTGGCGGTGTGGGGGAGGCAGACACTGTTCTCCTGCTCTGGGCTTTGCTGGCTGACACCCACGGTGATTCTTCTGCCTCAGTAAGTTCACCTGTTCCTGCCCCATACACTGACTCACCATTCGCTGTGCCCTTTGCCTGTCTTGTAGCCATGCTTACCCAAACCCTAGGGACAGACTCACATGCCTCTTCTTGCCTGTTCCTCTCCAAATCTTGTCTCAGGAAACAAGCTCCATTCTTCTAGTGCTTAAGTCTCAAACCCAGCGATCATTCTAGATTCCTCTTTACCATGTAGCCTATATCAAAATCAGTGAACAGGCTGTTGATTCTATCTTCAAACATACCTGGAATCTGACCCCATTTTCAACCCTTTTTGCTGCCATCCTGATCCCATCTCACTATCTCACTCAGCTCAGGTACTGCGATGTATTAACATTACTTGTTCACTCTTTCATCTTTTGTCCAACCCCCTTAGTATAAATTCTAAGAGGACAATAATTTTATTCACATTGTTTATTTTTGTATCACATATGCCTAAAACAAGGCTGATGCATAATAAGCATTCCATCAATACTTGCTGGATGAATGAATATGTTAATAATCAGATTTATGACTGTACTTTATTCAGCTTCTTGGAATGATTTGTTTTTGCATAAGATTACCTACTTAGTATTTTAAATATTTAGCTTTACATGCTTTTTAAAATATTTAAAAATTTTTATTTGAAAGTCACAATTTATGGAGAGGCTGATTCACTCCCCAAATGGCTGCAACAGTAGGAGCTGAACTGATCTGAAGCCAGGAACTTCTTCCAGGTCTCCCACATTGGTGAAGAAGCTCAAGGACTTGCCCTACCCTCTGCTGTTTTCCATTCCATAAGCCGAGAGCTAGGTGGGAAGCGGAGCAGCTGGGACATGAATTGGTGCCCATGTGGAATGATGGTATTGTAGATGGAGGATTAGCCTGTGCTGGCTCTGTTACTTAAGTATATATTGATTTATGGCGGTTTATGTATTCTCTGATTATTTTGTTTTCTAATTTAGGTGAGCTTTATTTTTCAGTGAAATTGTAGCATCTTTTAAAATTTATTACAAGCACAATTTTCTGAAATTCAATTGGTTTATGTAATAGTTATTTGAGAAGTATACACCCAAAGAGAAAGGAAGAGAGAGAAACAGAAAAAAAGAATGCTCTAATTTGTAGGTTTGCTTTACAAATACCTCCGACAGACAGGAATGGTGTGGGCTAAGTGCGGAGCCACTTGATGGCAAGGATGCAATCACTTGATTCATCATGGCTGCCTCCCGGGGCCCACATTAGCAGGAAGCTGAAGTCAGGAGCAGGAGCTGGGTATTAAATCCAGGTACTGCAATGTAGATTGTGGGCATTTCAATTCCAAAGCCAAATGCCCACAGAAAATAGCAGCCCATTGCCCTTTGGGGAGTGAACAAGTGGCTGGGAGTGCTGTCTGTCTCTCTGTCTGCCTTTCACATGTTAGGGAGTGATTTTGTCCCATTTCATTAAAGCCCTCTAGGTGATTAGACTGGAATTCGTTGAATCCATTTACAGATGGATTTGGAAAGGAAATCTACCCAGTTGAGTTTGCCTGTCTTGGAATATTGAGTCTCTTTTTATTCAGGTCTTCCATATCTCTCAGTGAGCTGTCAGATATCCTAAATATTGCACGTTTCTTCAAAAAATTTTGTTGGTCATGACATATGACATATATGACATATGCATTTTAAAATTCAGTAGTAAGATCAGAGTCTGTATTTAATTTAAAATATTCCTATGCTAGGACTATAGAAACAGGCAGGAAGGATAAACAAACCATGCTTATTTACTTGTTTAGTTTACAGGGATTGAAATTTTGACAGGACTTGGCACCAAGACTGCCTGGTGCTGCTGTCCTTTGAGTTGTGACGTAGATATTTTACTATTGTTCCTATAGCTTTTCTGATTTATATATATGTAAAGTTTACACACACACAGTCTCTCCACACCAGAGTGACATGCTTATCATTATTATTACTTTACACTGACACATTGTTTAGCCTTTGCCTTCAGTGTTGTGTGTTCTGGCAAATGTGTAATGCTTTGCATCCACCACTCTAGTGTCACGTACAGGGCAACCTCACTTCCCTAAGCAGTCTCTGTGCTTTCCCAGTCATCCCTGCACCCTCAGAACTCTTGAGAACTCTGGATTTTTCTATTCTTACTGTGTTTATACTTCTGTGTTTTCCTTTTTTTGTCTTCTGCCTTTTTTGCATTCAAGCTTCTTACATTTCTTTTCATGGCCTGAGAGTTCCATTTTTAGTGGGAGATAATTTTCCATTGTCTAAGTCCATCATGATTTCTTTGCACATTCATCTACTGAAGGATGTCTGGGTTGTCTGCAAGTTTTGACAGCTGTGAGTAGAGCAAGACAAATACCTGTGTGTTAGTTTTGGAGTGGGCATACATTTTTAACTCATTTGAGTGAATACCAATCACACAATTGTTAGATTGTATGATGAGAATATGTTTAGTTTCATATGAAACTATCATGCTGTTCTCCAAAGTGGTTATAACATTTTGCACTTTCACTAACAAAACATGAGTTGCTGTTGTTCTAGTCCTTACCAGCTTTTGACATTATCTTTATCAGTATCTTAGCATTTGTTTAAGTTTGCAGTTTCCTAAACTCATGATTATATAAACGCATGGATATACAGAGAAGAGGAGAGACAGAGAGGAAGATCTTCTGTCCATTGATCCACTCTCCAAGCAGCCATAATGACTGGAGCTGAGCCATTCTGAAGCCAGGAGCCAGGAGCCTCTTCCAGGTCTCTCTTGCAGGTGTGGGCGCAGGGTCCCAAGGCTTTGGACCATCCTAGACTGCTTTCCTAGGCCACAAGCAGGGAGCTGGATGGGAAGTGGGGCTGCCGGGATTAGAACTGGTCCCCTTATGGTATCCCGGCTTATGCAAGGTGAGGACTTTAGCTGCTAGGCTACCGTGTCAGACTCTGGGGCAAACTCTTTTTCTTTTGTGTTTTTCCTTTAAGAGAGTGCATAGTATTCACAAAAACCCACACTGCAGTCGTGGCTAAGGGCTGTTAATTCTGTTCCTGGGCAACCATTTTACCACCAAATAAATGCTAATGAAGGTGATGGAAATGACCCAACCAATATTATCCTACTTAACACAAACCACTCTATCCTCCAAATGAAGAATGGTGCTTTGCATGGTACTTTATATATTTTTTAAAACTTTACTTTGTTTCTGCTCTTTTTAAAGAACATATTGATGTATGTATGTATGTATGTATGTATTATTTGAAAGAATCCCTGAAAAGGAGATGGACATCTTTAATCTGCTGGCTCATTCCCCAAATAGCTGCCTTGGCCAGAGCTGGGTGGATCTGAAGCTGGGAGCCAGGAGCTTCGTCTGGGTCTCCCACATGAGTACAGGGACTCAAGAACTTGAGCTGTCTTCTTTTGTTTTTTTCCAAGTACATTAGCAGGGATTTGGATGGCAGGAGCCTGGGCTTGACCTCGCATTCATATGAAATTCTGGTGTTGCAGGCAGCATCTTAGCCCCTGTGCCACAGCAGCAGCCTCAGGTTATAATTTCTGACACTGGAAATACTCTCTTGCATTAGTGAGCAGTCAAGCTTCCCAAAGCAGAGGAGAAAATTTGCTGGAATGTCTAGGTCAGTGGAAGTTGTCATCAAGTTAGATCGTAGCCTATTGTACCACAGACTGGGCCAAGGACTTGGGCCATCCTCTGCTGCTTTCCCAGGTCATTAGCAGGGATCTCTACTGGAAGTGGAGCAGCCAAGATTCAAACTGGTGCCCATACGGGAAGCCAGTCCCACAGGCAGACGTTTAATTGCTGTGTCACAGCCTCGCCCCGGTTTCTGTTCTTACACTCATCCTTTCCTTACTTCTGACTCTGGGTTTTGCTTGTTCTTGTTGGTCTGTCTCTGAGCTGCATTGTTAGGCTGTTCATGTGGTATATTTATTTCTGATGTCAGTGCCGTGGCTGGAAACCCCCTGCTTCATACTGCTTTGGTGTAACTTAGAAGTTTTTAGTAAGTTGTATTTACATTTTATTTAGTTTCAACAAATTTTGAAATTTTCCTATTCACTTCTTTAATGACCCATTGTTGTTCATCTTCCACATTTTTATAATTCCTAAAGTTTCTTTAGTTTTCTAGTTTTATTCCATTGTGCTCAGAGATAAATGTAGTGAGTTTGCCTTTTAAAACAATTGTTAAAGTTCATTCTGTGGCCTAAATGTGGCCTGACCTGTGCTAGAAAATGTCCTGTGTGCAAAGAATCTGTTCTGCCACTGCTGTGTGTAGTGGTTTGTAAATGCCTGTTACATCCATTGGCTCTGCAGTACAGTTTAACTCTGATGTTTCTTTGTGGATTTTTTTGTTTGAATAATCTATTCTTTGATGAAGGCAGGATACTGAAGTCTCCTCATATTGCCCATGTGGGTCTAGCAAAGTTTGTTTCACACATCTGGGTGCATGGGGCCTTAAATGCTTATACATTGGTAATTATTGTATCTTCATATTAAATTGACTCCTTGTTCTTTATATAGTGGCTTTCTCTCATATTCTAATTTGTACTTTAATGTTTAATTTTTCTGTTAAGTTACTGTTGGTATCTGCTTGCTTGGGATACCTTTTTCTTTCTTTTTTTTTATTTTTTTAATTATGTTTTTGACAATCTTTACATAGTTAATTAGGGTAAAAAGGTTCAAGGGCTACAATAAAGTGGATAAGACTAGTATTTTTTCCATATTGTTTCCTTCATGTTTAAAGGAGAGTATTAAGGGAGAAGGCCCACCCAATTTCCTACCCTCCCCAGGTCCCGGATGTAGGGTATGCTCTGAGGGTCTTGCTCAAGTGGTTTTGATATTTCAACAGTTATGAATCGCTGCCAATCTTGCCATGCCAAGCACTATGAGGTCGACAAAGAATCCACTGATTGATATAGTCCATCGTAGAGTCTCCGTTTGTCCTGTATTTCACTGCCAACTTATAGCTGAGATGGTTGATTGACCTGTTCTGTCTTCTCTCTTTTCTTGGTTAGGGTTCTGATTCCAGCATTTCAATTGGGGAGATCGCCAAAGAAACTTTGTCTGAGGTGTTCTCAGACCAGATTCTTGAATGTACTAGCAAGTGCAGAGACCAGCACAGTCCATCGCCCTGATCAGCTGGTGGTTGCAATCACTGGGTTGATTCTGTTTTCAGCCCTGACTTCCACTGGAACCAATGGGTGTTGCAGTCCATCCTGGTTCTGCCCAGCACATACTCGGCCCTTGCATAAACCAGTGGGAGCTGCAGCCTAGTTGGAGCGACCCGCCCCTACCCTGGTTTGCCAGTATGTGTAGCAGTAGTCCAGTCTGTCCCACACCCCATTCCACCCCAGCCCCTGTCCTGGTTTTTGTGCCCTCCCATGGGAGTGGTAACTCAAGAGAGATGAGCCCTCCACTTTCCTCTCAGGCCTCTCCCACTCCTGGATTGTGCTCTCTCCAGGTATTTCTGTGGTTTGTCAGCTGATGCTGTGGCTAAGCCCAAACAACTCTCACCCACTCTAATTTTATTTGCACCAGTAGGAATAATCAGCCCAGCCTGGTCCACCCTTTGGGGTGAGTACACCAAGGGGGGAAGTCTCTGTGACTGGGCAGGTCCGGGGCCCACCCATCACCCTCATTGGTCGGTGAATGGGATTGGGGAGGAGCATGACCTTGGGCCTGGGAGTTTAAACTTCCAGCAGCCTCCCAGCTGCTGGTGGGTCTCAGGACAGGGCGTCTCATGTCTGGATCCCAGAAGACAGCCACCATGTGCATGTGGTGAGCTGTCCCCGGGCAGCCAGTGTGTGTGCCATTTGATGCCAGGCTCCGCCTACTGGCCGCCCGGCTTGGAAGCTCTGGGGTTTGGTTCTTTGAATCGCTGCTTAGGTAGCTCCAAGTTGAACCCATAGTGCTTCTAGGACATGAAGCAATCGTAAAGATTCCCAATGACAGTAACTCTTCCTTTGAAAAACTTGCAATCACTGAACAATGCTGACCAACAAATACCAGTCCATGCAAAAGTCATGGCTTGGGGCTTGTCCAGCAGAATCATATCCTGTTACCTGACATGATGATGGATCAGGAGAAGGGTCACATTATGCAGGGCCATTACATTAACTAGCCCTCGAGAACCATAACCGGGGGTAGATTCTGTGAGGGATTTGTGGGCCAAACCCTGTGGAAATTCTAGCCCCACTGGTTAGCTCAAGAGTTTGGGTGGTGATGGCCTAAGCTAGGTGTGACCAAGGAGCTTGCCATGAATCACAGGTAAAGGAACCCCCAACAGTCTGGACTGGTCAGGGCAGCAACACCCAAAAGTGCATCCTGAATAGGGTGTGGGGTGGGCTGGGCTGCAACATTCACCAGCTCATATAAGACCAAATGGAAGGCCAGACTTTGCTGGAACCTGGTCTAAACCCAATGGCATGTATGAGAACTGGGTCTGGGAGTGGATTAAGTGGAGGAACTTGAGAAACTCCCCTTGGTGAGTCATAGCTCCCGCTGGTGAACATGTGGTCCAGACCTGGGGGTTGGACAAGCTGGGCAAAGTAGCTCCAACAGCTGGGTAATGTGTCAATTGGTAATGGAACAGGGTACCAGGCAGGACTGAGCAAACCTTAGCCCACAAGCAAAACTAGAGACCATGACAGAGCACAGGTCATGCTGAGCTAGGGTTGTGTATTTACTGGTCTGCATGAGCCAGGAATGCTAAGCCACAGTGTCTAAGGCAGAGATTGGGACAGGTGAGGGGCTGAGCCAAGCTGAGTCAGAGCAACCACTGGCATGTGCATGATCTATGGCTGGGAACAGGCCTGGTTGGGGAGCTAAGGGGACAACCCTAGCTGGGTTGAGGCTCCCATCAAGGGGTACGTGGCCTGGAATAGGGGCTGCATTCTGAACAGGAAATGGTTGTAGTCTCCCTTGGCACAAGTGTGGACTGGGATTGGATGCACCGAGCTAGGCCAGACTCCAACATCCTCTGGTGTCCTGGAGGACCAGAGTAGATGTGGGACAGACTAGGCAAGGTCTCAAACCCCTACTGAGCCATGGGTGAGCCATATGTGGGTATGGACAAACCATGGCTGGGCTGAAACATCCAACAGCAAGAACCAGTTTGGGTTGAAGACCAGTCAGGAAAAGCCACAGTTCCTGCTATGACAGGAGGTGAACTGAGTAGGGCTGGCTCATGGACTCATTGGTATGCACAAAATCTGGCACTGGGAGAGGTTCTGATGGAGGAGCCTGGGCAACTCTTCTGGCATGACACAGACCAGGCAGGTAAGTGCAGGAAACATGATAAGAAACAGCCCAAAACAGGCCATGGAAAGTTACCCACTCTCATACATTTTGCATGGGTCTGGGGAAAACCAGGCTGAATCAGTTCACGTCATCCACTGGCAAATCCAAGCACCAGAATAGTGTGGGTCGAGCTGGGTTCAGTCGCGACAAAGACCAGTGCACAATATGGAATGCCAAGGTGAGGTTGCCTGTACCGGATGTCACCACAGCGCTCAACCAGCACACGTGAGAACCAGGAACGGAGGGGGCAGGGGAATAAGGGGTGGTTCCTTTGCTGGACAGCTACTCCCACTGGAGAGCGTGGGCTGGGATGGGGGCAGACCAGACTAGGCAGGGCTACAATACCTGTGCACCTCAGGTGGGATACCTTTTTCTTTCTCATGAAGAGATATTTATTTATTTATTTGAAGGACTGAGAGAGGGAGAGACAGAGATGTCCATCTGTTAATTCACTTGTCAGATGGCCACAATGGCTCTAGCTGGACCAGGTCAAAGCTGCAGCCAGGAGCTTCTTCCAAAACTCCCACAATAGTGGTAGGGGCCAGGCCACCTGCAGGGAGCTTGTTGGAAGTGGAGCAGCTGGACTATGAGCTGATGCCCACCTAGGGTGCCAGTTTCTAGAGCACAGCTTTAACCACTTGGCCACAATGCTGGCCTCCTGGAATATCTTTTTCCAGCCTTCCCCTTTCAGTTTGTTTGTGTCTTTACTGGTAAAGTCAGTTTCTGGTAGGAATCACATTATTAATGTATTTAGAAACATGTGTCCATCCAAGATTATTGAAAAAGACTTAATCTTACCATTAAAAATATTTCTTTATCTTAGTTAATATGCTTTATTCTTTTTCCTAGTGGACTTTTTACTCTCATAAGTTTTCAAGATGTAGTTATCTTTCCTTTACTTGTGTATGTAGGACCCTATTAAGTATCTTTGTGAAACTGGTCTGGTAATGATGAGTTCCCTTATTTTGCTAGTCTTGGAAAGTCCTGTATCTCATCAATGTTTTTATGGGGAGCTTCAATAAAAATTTTTAACTAAATGACAACGACTTTGGACAGTGCCACAGCAAATATTTGTGGCTGATATTAAAAGCCATTAGGGGGTCAGCATGGTAGCCTATCGGCCAAAGTCCTCACCTTGCATGTGCCGGAATCCCCTATGGGCTGTGGTTCTTTTTTTTTTTTAAGATTTATTTTTATTAATTTTTATTGGAAAGGCGGATATACAGAGAGGAGAGACAGAGAGGAAGCTCTTCCGTCTGATGATTCACTCCCCAAGTGAATGCAATGGCCGATGCTATGCCGATCCGAAGCCAGGAGCCTCTTCCGGGTCTCCCATGCAGGTGCAGGGTCCCAAAGCTTTGGGCTGTCCTCGACTGCTTTCCCGGGCCACAGGCAGGGAGCTGGAAGGGAAGCGGGGCTGCCGGGACCAGAACCAGCGCCCATATGGGATCCCGGGCGTGCAGGGCGAGGATCTTAACCACTGTGCCACCGCGCCGGGCCCAGGGCTGTGGTTCTAATCCTGGCAGCCCTGCTTCCCATCCTGCTCCCTGCTTGTGGCCTGGGAAGGCAGTGAAGGATGGCCCAAAGCCTTGGGACCTTGCACCCGTGTAGGAGACCTAGAGGAAGCTTCTATCTCCTGGCCTTGGATTGGCACAGCTCCAGCCGTTGTGGCCACTTGGGGAGTGAATCATTTGGATGAAAGATCTTCCTCTCTGTCTTTTCTCTCTGTGTATCCAACTTTCCAATAAAAATAAATCATAAAAAAAAAGTGCTTTTAGGAATGGAACCGAAATCAACGGAATATACATTGAACAGGGTGAAAGTCAAGTTATCCTTGCTTATAGGTGAACTGGCCCGACATGTAAAGGATCCAAGAGACTTCAGTAGGCGACCTTCGAGCTAGTACAGAAGTGTTGTAGTTTCATAATATAAAATCAACACAGAAAAATCAGTAATCTTTGTGTACGAAGACCCTGACTGAGAAAGAACTTGTGATATCAATATTATTCAAAGTCGTTACAAAAAAATTAAATACCTTGGAGTAAATTTAAGTGAGGATGTGAAAAATAGTTTGTTGATAATAAAGCATTAAAGAATGAAACAAAGGAGACAGAAAAATGAAAGAATGTTTCATGTTTGTGAATTGGAGAGATTAATGTCATCAAAATGTCTTCTACCACAAACAATTTACAGATTCGGTGCATTCCCAATTAGCATACCCAGGGCATTCTCAGATCTAGGAAAAAATGCTGCAAAATTCACATGGATATACAAGATAACACAAATCTCTAAAACAAGAACAAAACGAAGCTGGAGATATCACAAAACTACATGCTAAGATACACTACAAGGCATTTGTAATCAAAATAGCATGGTCCTCGTACACAAATAGACATGTAGATTATGGAACTGAATAGAAAGCCCGTAAATCATTTTATGCAGCTACTAATTAGCTACTCTTTAACAATGAGCTAAAATGCACTCCTGGAGAAAGGACAATAACTTCATTGAATAGTTAAAAATTATATCTACCTATGCAGAAGGTAGATTTAATTTAAACACAAATCAACTTTCAATGGATCAAGGGTCTAAAAAGCAAACAAAATCCACAGTGATATTTCACTTCACCTCAGGTAGAATGGTTGTCATAGAGAAGTCAAAAATAATAAATGCTGACCAGGATGTGAGGAAAAAGGTATCCTAACGCACCATGGCATTGTTGCTGGGAAAAATATTTGTTCAGCCATTGTGGAAGACAGTATGGGAATTCCATATCACCCAGCTGTCCCACTCCTTGGAATTTATCCAAATGAGATTAAATCAGCATATGAAAGAATCGCTGCAGCTGAATTCACCATAGTCAAGATAAGGAATCCACCCAGACATCCATCAACTGAGGATGACTGGATAAAGCAGATGTGGTATATTTACACTGGAATACTTACTCCACCATTAAATGAATGAAACATGTCTTACAACAAAACAGATGCAATTGGAAAACATTATGCTTAGTGAGATAAGCCACTCTAAAAAGGCAAATATCAGCATTTTCTCTGATATGTGGCAATTAATACAGAATCCAATAGCATGTATTGAAATGAGAATCTTGTGACGATTGGTACTTTTAGGCCTTGTTTGCATTTCTGTGGCTCTGTGGTTCTCCTACATTTTACTTGTTGAATATTATGGTTAGTGTCACATTAAACCTATGATTGCAGAGTGGACTGAGATTTTGTTTTTGTAAAAATTAAGAAAAGATATGAATGGAAAGTAAGAAAGGGCAAAAGAGGGAATGAAGCATGATTATCTTCTTGGACTCAGATCCATGAAATACACAAAACCTGTTCTCTTCATATTATTATAAAATTTTTAAAAATAGTTATTGTACTTAAACAGTACGCTGTGATCTCTGACCCAGCTTCCCTAGTGCTTGTGAAGAATTATTGGTGCATGAAAGTGAGTCAGACAGTGTTTTTGCGGGGAGACGACCCTTGGAGCATCTTACGTGGCTATCTTCTTGCTCGTGCTGTATGTGGTTCTTGTATAGAGGACCAGAAAGGTAATAGATGTGAAACCCTCAGAACAGTCACTGACACATGCCAACGATCCAGTAATATTTTAAACATGAGATAATGATGTGGAAAGACATGCCACTGGCAGCTGGCAGTAAAAAAAAAAGTCATACATGCAGTTGTAGCAGGGACCCCTGGCCTTGGCCATACTCCCTGCTACCTTTGTGTCTCTGTCCCTCTCAGGGCCTCTAGGTTCCTATCTGTCCCCTTCAGAAACTTGTATCAGGGACACATTTCCCACCTCACAGTGGTTCTTGTTAGGCCCATGAGCATTATGTGTCATGCTTATAGGTCCAACGTGGCAGGGGGATGGCAGTTCTGCTCCCGTTCCCATCTCCTCTGGCACAGTTGGCTCAGCACACTGTCAGCTGGGCAGTTGCCAGGGCTGAGGATGGACCATAGGCTCACCCAGAGAGGGGCATTTGGAAATTCGCCTCTTTCCAGCTAAGTTACCTTCCTTGTTCCAGATTTGAAGCTTTAAAACTGCTCAGTCTCTTGAGGGTTCAGGCGCTCCAGAAGGTAGTTTGCAGTCTGAATTAAACCCTGGCATCCGAGCTTCCCCTGTCTGGGGGGATTTTTGAGCTCATCTCACACCCATGAGTATAAACCTTGGCTGGCTGCCTGGCGAGTGCTTGGCTAATCATGTTCAGTCAAGTTGGAGGCCTTTAAGCCAAGAAAGAGAGCACTGGACTCTAGGCTTTTGGAAGGGTTATGATTGAAGGCCCCTGTTTTCCACCGGGACTTGAAGATGCATGAAGCTCTGGGGGAGGCACCTATGATTTACGGAAGAATGTGGCAGTAAGGTCACATAGAATGATATATTTACGTGATCAGATTTAGCTTCGGGTTGAGTCTTAGCCATCCTTCACCCCTGTTTCTCATGGCTTCTTCCCTGCATTCACACTTAGTCTCTGAGTCATCTACGTATGAAGCAGTCCCTGCCATCTTTCAAAGGGATCTAGTGGAGTCTAGGGAGACGGAGCTCACTGTAAGGTTGTGTATGTGACTCTGGGTCTCCCAGTGGGAGTAGGAAGCTTTGGAGCCCACAGAACAGAAACTCTGTGTTTTTCACCTAGACTGTGGATCTGAACAGGAAGTGGGCTCAGCCTTCCCTGAACACTATGATCATGCTCTCTGTGTGGCCCCCAGTGCTCTGCCCAAATGAAGCTGGTTTTCTCTCCATATATAGGAGAAAGATGGCTTTTATGTGTCTGGCTTTGGCGACTTGAGGAACCCCACATTCACCAGGAATTTCCCAAACTGGGCTGTCCTAAAATGACCCCTGGTGCTAGGTGCATAGTCATTCCAGACATTAACTGTGGTTTTACTGAGCAGTGGGCTGCCCATCTCTCTCCTGAGGGCTTTGCCGTAAAGCCCAAGCAGTTTCCAGTCCCACTTTCACTCACTGCATCAACTACCAATGCCAGCTGATTAAGTAGGCTCCGTACTTGCATGTAATCAATTGGGTATTCTAGCACATGTGTGTAACCTTTCCTTCATGCATCCTCCCTGGAGACAGGCAGTGTCTAGCAGTTGGATTTGGGTTGCAGCACATAACCTTGGGTTAATTACACAATATATTTAAGCCTTAATTTCTTTACCCATGGAAAAAGAATTGGTTGTATCTTTCTTATAGGGTTAGTGGGATCATTAAAGGAGATAATGTACATAGAGGAATTTGCATATAAAGGAATATGTGGCCAATATGTTTTATTTTTCATCATTTGTGTTCATTTTCTCTTGTCTCACCTTCATCTATGTAGTTAAGAAAACAGCTTAAGTTATGCCTCTGGTAGTCTATAATTTGTAGAGTGATCTATTTTTAAAGTTACACATTAATTGAGGTTTTTAATTAAGTAGCCCAGCGCCTTGGGCACCAGATTACTTATAAGTAATATAATATTTAGTGACTCCTTCATTCTGAATTCAGACATTATTAATGGTCCATGACTTAGAGTCAGGGTGAATTCTGAACTCACCCACACACATGCATGCAAGCATTCATATGATATACATGTTAATATGACACATGTTGTTCTGGGAAAAGGTCAAAATGAAAGGGGAAGATTAAAGTTTCCATTAATCAATGAGTGTGAAGAAATTCCAAGTGCTGATGGACAGTCCAGTCACACTAATAAAAGCATTGCCAAAGCATACTTCCAGAAACCTCCTTTGCAAATGTCATGAGGCTCAATGGGGAATTTGCAGACTTTTAAAATATGGCTGATTTAATCACCAGCATTGGTGAGCTTTGTAGTAGGATATGTGTGTGTTTCACTGTGAGCTCTGGTGTGTGTGTGTGTTTCACTGTGAGCTCTGTGTGTGTGTGTTTCACTGTGAGCTCTGTGTGTGTGTGTGTATTTCATTGTGAGCTGTGTGTGTGTGTGTTTCACTGTGAGCTCTGTGTGTGTGTTTCACTGTGAGCTCTGTGGTGTGTGTGTGTTTCACTGTGAGCTCTGTGTGTGTGTTTCACTGTGAGCTCTCTGTGTGCGTGTTTCACTGTGAGCTCTCTGTGTGCGTGTTTCACTGTGAGCTCTGTGTGTGTGTGTTTCACTGTGAGCTCTGTGTGTGTGTGTGTATTTCACTGTGAGCTCTGTGTGTGTGTTTCACTGTGAGCTCTGTGTGTTTGTGTATTTCACTGTGAGCTCTCTGTGTGTGTTTCACTGTGAACTCTGTGTGTGTGTGTATATTTCACTGTGAGCTCTGTGTGTGTGTGTTTCACTGTGAGCTCTGTGGTGTGTGTGTGTATTTCACTGTGAGCTCTGTGGTGTGTGTGTGTTTCACTGTGAGCTCTGTGTGTGTGTGTGTTTCACTGTGAGCTCTGTGTGTGTGTGTGTATTTCACTGTGAGCTCTGTGTGTGTGTTTCACTGTGAGCTCTGTGGTGTGTGTATTTCACTGTGAGCTCTGTGGTGTGTGTGTGTTTCACTGTGAGCTCTGTGTGTGTGTGTTTCACTGTGAGCTCTGTGTGTGTGTTTCACTGTGTGTGTGTGTTTCACTGTGAGCTCTGTGGTATGTGTGTGTTTCACTGTGAGCTCTGTGTGTGTGTTTCACTGTGAGCTCTCTGTGTGCGTGTTTCACTGTGAGCTCTCTGTGTGCGTGTTTCACTGTGAGCTCTGTGTGTGTGTGTGTTTCACTGTGAGCTCTGTGTGTGTGTGTGTTTCACTGTGAGCTCTGTGTGTGTGTGTTTCACTGTGAGCTCTGTGTGTGTGTGTTTCACTGTGAGCTTTGTGGTGTGTGTGTGTTTCACTGTGAGCTCTCTGTGTGTGTGTTTCACTGTGAGCTCTGTGGTGGTGTGTGTGTGTTTCACTGTGAGCTCTGTGTGTGTGTGTTTCACTGTGAGCTCTGTGTGTGTGTGTGTTTCACTGTGAGCTCTGTGTGTGTGTGTGTTTCACTGTGAGCTCTGTGTGTGTGTGTTTCACTGTGAGCTCTGTGTGTGTGTGTTTCACTGTGAGCTTTGTGGTGTGTGTGTGTTTCACTGTGAGCTCTCTGTGTGTGTGTTTCACTGTGAGCTCTGTGGTGGTGTGTGTGTGTTTCACTGTGAGCTTTGTGGTGTGTGTGTGTTTCACTGTGAGCTCTGTGTGTGTGTTTCACTGTGAGCTCTCTGTGTGTGTGTTTCACTGTGAGCTCTCTGTGTGTGTGTTTCACTGTGAGCTCTGTGTGTGTGTGTGTTTCACTGTGAGCTCTGTGGTGTGTGTGTGTTTCACTCGAGCTCTGTGTGTGTGTTTCACTGTGAGCTCTCTGTGTGTGTGTTTCACTGTGAGCTCTGTGTGTGTGTGTGTCTCACTGTGAGCTCTGTGTGTGTGTTTCACTGTGAGCTCTGTGTGTGTGTGTTTCACTGTGAGCTCTGTGTGTGTGTGTTTCACTGTGAGCTCTGTGTGTGTGTGTGTTTCACTGTGAGCTTTGTGGTGTGTGTGTGTTTCACTGTGAGCTCTGTGTGTGTGTGTGTTTCACTGTGAGCTTTGTGGTGTGTGTGTGTTTCACTGTGAGCTCTGTGTGTGTGTGTTTCACTGTGAGCTCTCTGTGTGTGTGTTTCACTGTGAGCTCTGTGTGTGTGTGTGTTTCACTGTGAGCTCTGTGGTGTGTGTGTGTTTCACTCGAGCTCTGTGTGTGTGTTTCACTGTGAGCTCTGTGGTGGTGTGTGTGTTCTCACAGAGTTGTGGTGGTGTCTGTGTGTTTCACTGTGAGCTCTGTGTGTGTGTGTGTTTCACTGTGAGCTCTGTGTGTGTGTGTGTTTCACTGTGAGCTCTGTGGTGTGTGTGTGTTTCACTCGAGCTCTGTGTGTGTGTTTCACTGTGAGCTCTGTGGTGGTGTGTGTGTTCTCACAGAGTTGTGGTGGTGTCTGTGTATTTTTCACCATGGCAGGCTGGATGTTGGTAGGTGAGAGTGTGTTGGGAGAGGTTGTTCACAGCCCTACACTGAAGAGAAGCTGGTGTGGTGCTAAGCTATGAAGCGAAGGCTTCCACTGTCCCTTGCTGGAGCTCCTTCCTCAGTTGTTCCCCACTGACTGGACCTCTGCTATGAAGGCCTCTTGGAGTGTGTGGAGTGTGCTTTCTCTTGGCCTTGGAGCCTTGAACCTGAAGGCCTTGCTCTGCAGCCACCCTGCCCTTTACACAAAACCAGGGAGGGCTGGGCTCCAGGCACCTGCTAGGGACCTGGCAAAGTCTCCTGTGGGAGCCAGGCATTTCCACAAAGCATTCACTTGCTTCCGGGTACAGATTCTGTTCCCCTTACCAAGATAAGGCATGTGGAAACAATCTTCTGGCCAGGGGGTTGATGAGGTGCTTTGCAGTATGTGACTTGGTGCATTTCCATGGGAAATTTGAGAATTTTGATTGGTACCTCCCTGTTTGTGGTCCCTGGGTGATTCTTCCCACAATTTCTATTGGCTTTTCTGTGATACCTGAAATCACACAGCTTCAGAGCTGGCACACACCTTAAAGACACAGTGGTCACACTCAACACGGAAATGCAGAGATAGAACAGATTCCTATGTGGGCAGCTGGAGTGGGGGGCAGCAGACACCCTGGCATCTCACCCTGACCGCAAGCTCCTCCTCTGCCAGGCTGCATGGCTTCCTCTGAATCCACTGACCAAGGCCAGAAAGAAAGGCTTGACAGGCATCTGCACCCTCTCACCCTGCATTGGTTGAATGTAAACAGTGGAGCCACAGCAAGCAGCCTGCAAGGGCGCAGCTGCTCAGAGCTGCCTGCATTTGTTCTGCTCTGCTTTCTGGGAGAAGGTAGTAACTGTGTGAATGCTGCCAGACAGTCTTACGGGGGCCCAGACATCCCTGCTTGTCAGAATACATGGGGAATCACAGCCACAGGCTCCAGAATGCAGTCTGTGGGGTTAGCCCTCATCGGCCTTGGAAGTTTCTTCCTTTTGAATTGGTTAACAGAAGCAGCCTTAAAGAGCTTTGTTTATGATCATCTCTGGTATTCTCCCAGGCTGACTGGGCCTGGGAGTGACCGTTATAAGACGTCACACCCGTGACTTACAGGAAGGACACAAGAGCAGGGGGAAGACTGAACTGTGGCTTTGTTAGAAACATTGAGCTGTTTCCTGGTTTGCTCTGTGACTCTCTGAGCACAGATTCTAAAGGATCTCACTTCTTACTGACCCAACACACTGAAGGGCTGCGAGGGCCAGAGCAATGCCCAGAAGCCTGGCCCTGGTGTTGCTGTGTTTGGGGGTCACCTCTGTGGGCAAGGGCAACAACACATGGACATCCCAGTCGCACACAGGCTGAGCGGACCTCACCTCAGAAGCCCCCTGCCTCCTGCCACCACCATGGCCTTCCCAGGACAGGGTGCTTGCCTGTCGCGCCTTGGGGCTGAGTGCGGCTGGCCCACTGCTCCTGGGGAGCACCTTGAAAGATAGGTGTCATTGTGTTCTCTCACAGGGAGAGGACAAGCACTGGGGCACAGCAAGAGCATCAGGCCAAGTTTGGCATGTCAGAAGAGGAGGGTGCAGGGGAATCTGTGTCAGCTGGGAGCTTGGAAAGGTCTCAGCAGTGCCTGCCTTTCAGGGCTGGAGTTTGGTGAGGGTGAATTGAGAGCATGGAAGGCAGTTGAAATGAGTGCAGGGAAAGTGAGATTGTGGGATGTTGTGGCCTAAGGAGTTGACTAGCACTCCTGAAGCCCAGCACTACAGGGAGTGGGCTGGGGGCTAGAAGCACCTGGTCTCAGCTGTAGCCAATCTGCTCTAATGAGGATGTGGGGAGAAGCGTAAACAAGAAGTAGGTGAAAGGTCAAGAGAGAGGCAATAAAGGGAAGCCTCGGAGAGGCTTCTGGAGACTTCCACCATCACTGCTCTCAGGTTGGTGCCTCAATCCCTCAGACCCTCGCCATGTCCCACGCTACTGGAGCAGTTGGCTGTAACAGTGGGACACAGAGAGAGTGAGAGAGCAAGCAAGTGAGTGACAGAAATGGTCTGGCATTCTAGTGGGCAAAGGCGTCCAGGTGGTGTAGTGTGGGGAGTAAAAGCAGGCTGCCTTTAGTCACACGCCCTGCACTTAAACCACACCGGTGTGACACTGAGCCATCACTCTCTCCAAGCCTCACTTTCACATCTGTAAAATAGATCCTTAAACACTACTGTCACAGGCTGGCCAGTGAGTGACAAATCAGGAGCTACATTGTACACAGTCAGCACTCCATAAATGCTTATTCCTTTCCATCTGAGCTGAAGAGACCTGGCCATGTTCACTTCCCAAGGTAACTGAGAAAAGTTAGGTCTGTCTGCCACTCCCCTCCCGTCCCTCCAGAGCCCCCAGACCAAGCCCGTAGGCCTTGTGTTGCACACAGCTCATTGGCATGCTCAGGCTGGATACTGCTTAGCTTTGGAATGGAATGTTCCAGCCTCACTGACTGCATTTTCAAGTCACTTCCCTCTGAGTAGCCTCCCCAGAGTGGAAAGGGCTTGGTTCCCCCTGCAGGCCAGCCCACCAGTTACAGGTCACTGACATGGGAGAGAGGAGAGACCCTGCTCCCAGCACATGCAGGGTAAGGGGCTGTGGGAGAGATCCGGGAACATGCTAGGGAGGTGGTGTAGGCAGCAGGCAGGACTGCTGTTCTGGGTGTGTGAGAGTGTGTGCGTGAGACGGAAGATGTTATCGTACTGGGAGAGTGTCATTCACTGTTTCTTACCCAGTTGACTGCCTCTGGCTTCTATTTCTGGGAAGGAGAGTTAGCAGCACCCCTGTTAAACCTCAGGAATTCTTCCCCTTGACCCCAGCTGCCCACCTGCTGCAGACACCTTTCCTGCTAAGGCCAGCAGGGGGCACCAGGAACTGCTAGGGGGAAGGCTCTCCTCCATCTGTTGAGGGAACAGGGGGTCACCGGACTGGAGTGATCACAGAGAAAGGTCCTGGCTGCCTGACAGAGTCCTCCCTGTGAGATCAGAAGCCCTGTCTCTGCAGTAGGTCTCAAGGTCTGATTCTCTGGAGAGGACGCAGGAATTTTATAAAACTGTGAGTGAGGGAACAGTAGCTCAGAGGACTGGAACCGCTTGTCTGACACCATCCAGCTGCCAGATGAGCACCCAGGATTGAGCCCTGGTGAGCCTGACCTCAGAGCCTGGCTCTTCTCAGTGCTGCTGTCCTATGGCGCGCCTTACACACAGGCCATGCCAGGAGGAAAGGGAGACCCTTGGGGAGATGGGGTGTGATAGGCAGATCTGTAACTCAGACCACAGCCTGCTGGACCCCTGACCCCAGGCTCCTTCCAGCCTTCAGCAGGCCCTTCTTTCTCGAGGATGCCATGTAACCAAAGGGCCAGTCAAAACACCTTTCTGACCATGGCCTCCTGCTCCTGCCTGGGAGAGCCACTTTTGAACATACTCTCCTCTCTATTCAGGCTTTCGGGAAGTGGAAACGGGCTCAATAGCAAGGAAACACCTCACGTGGGCCACAGACAGGGTGTGCAGTGGATGTACCAGGCTGGCACAGAGAAATTGGGAATCATGGTCGTGCTGCGGTTCCCAGGGCCATAGTAGCAAGTGCTGCAGCACCAGGATTTAGATGACGAGAAAGGAAGAGCCTACAGACTGGGTGCTGCCACAGGAGGTTGCAGAAGGACCATCAGAGGAGGCTGGAAAAGGTCTTTGGCAGGACGCATCCTGGGGCTGGGGTTCCAGGAAAGCCGTGTTCCCAGTCTCTCTCTGGGGCACTTCAGATCTCTGGTGAGGTTAGAGGTGGAGGAGCCCTGCAGGAAAGCCTCTACCTTCCAGATGTTTGCCTAATGATGCAGTGACTAGTCCCATCTCACAGGTGGGGTAGTGGCTGGAGGCTGTCACACAGCAAAGAGGGGTCTCAGTGCTGCTCTGGCCTCTGCCCTCTGGTCCACTCGCAGGAGACATGGTGGGAGCAACTTCTGCCACCAGGTCACTGTTCACTTCCTGTTGTTGCTGTACCACAGGGGCCTGAACTGACAGGCTGATTACACTTTTTTCCTGGGGCCACAGTCAGGCTGACTGAAATCACGGTGTGGGCAGGCCTGATTCCTCCAGAAGCCTTGAGGACAGTCCATTTCCCAGTCCCCGTCAGTGTTAGAGGTTGCCCTCCTGACCCTGCCCTCCATCTCCATCTGAAGGCCAGCCAGCGTCATCACCAGCTCTGTCACTCTCACACACACTCTCCCTTCCTCTCTCCCTTTTCTACTCCCCCAACACTGACACTCCTGCCTGGCTGCTGTGAGGGCCACTGCAGATCCCCCGGCCTGTGGGGTTATGCAGGGTAATTCCTCCATCTCAAAGTCCTCACTTTAGGAGCAGCTGCAAAACAACACTTTTCCTTACGCACTGCAGCATAATTCAGGGTGGACACCCTTGGAGCCACTATTTCCCACCGTTACACTTCTCCATGGGGACTTCAGCTTGGTTATTCACGGGCTGAGGAGAGAACTAGGAAGTGCATTCCCGGTGGAGGCTGAGGAGCTTCGGGCCTGCTGGAGTTGCCCTGTGGACCCACCTCACCGCTTCCTGGGTTCTCTTGGAGGCTTCACTCGAGCCTCACATCAGGAGGACAGAAGTCCTCTCAGCTCCAGGCTCCCTCTCGTCCTTCACCTTCTCCATGGACATGGGCTACCACCAACTTCAAAGCGAAAGAAGGCCTGGGGCTATGGCTCCACCAGCTGACCTCTCCCTCCCCTCCCCTGGAGGCAGCTGGATCCCAGGTGTGCTGGTTTGTGTCCCAGCTGTTCTGCTTTCTAGCCAGCTCCCTACTTGTAGCCAAGGATATCAGTGGAGAAAGGCCCGAGTCCTTGGGGCCCTGAACTCGCATGGGAGATGCAAAGGAAGGCCCTGGCTCCTGTCTTCAGATTAGTTCAGCTTGGCCCTGGCTGTTGCAGCCATTTGGGGAGTGAACTGGTAGCTGGAAGATGTTTGTCTCTATGTGCATTCCAGTGGAGATGGAGGATTTTTTTATTTTTTAATTTTTAGAAAAATTTTATTGGAAAGTCAGACGTACAGAGAGGAGAGACAGAGAGAGGAATATTTTTCATCTGCTGATTCACTCCTCAAGTGGCTTTTGCAGAGCTGAGCTGATCTGAAGCCAGGAGCCAGGAACCTCCTCCAGGTCTCCCACACGGGTGTAGGGTCCCAAAGCTTTGGGCTGTCCTTGACTGTTTTCCAAGGCCACAAGCAGGGAGTTGGATTAGAGCCGGCACCTATATGAGATCCTGGCACGTGCAAGGCAAGGACTTTAGCCGCTAGGCTACTGTAGTGGCCGCTTCCCCAGGGTCCATCTCCAGCACCGGGTGCACCTGCAAAGAGCAGAGTCAGCCACATACTGCTGCCCTCAGAACCTGTGGCCTGCTGTGCTCCAAACCAGACAGCTGGGTCACTGAAAAGCCGGCAATCTGGCCAAAATAACTCATTTGATACTAGCTGTTATTATTGTGGTTTTTATTTTTATAAATATTTATTTGAAAGGCAGAGAGAGAAGTGATCGTCTTCTCTGTGCTGGTTCACTCCCTGACTGATCACAGTGGCCTGGGCTCATCCAGGTCTTAGGCTGAAGCTCCGTCTGCTTCTCCCTCATGGACAGCCATCACCCAAGGACTCAGAGCATCCTCCCTTTCCTTCCCAGGCACTGGAGATCTGGATTGGAAGCAGAACCGCTCCACACTGGAGGCTGGTGGCGCAGCTCGTGCACATTTTTGACGCTGCACTGCCACCTCCTGGCAAGATGCATCTCAGCTTGTTCAGAGTGAGGGTGGAAGCCTTGTGGATGTGTTCCAGGAAGGCTGTATTTGCTTTGCAACTTACATGTGTTGAAGCACCACAAGGTACACACATACATGCAATTTCATGTCTGTTGACAGTTATTTTCCAAAAAGTTTTAAAAAGGAAACAAGAAAATACGAATTTGGTTTCTTTGCATGCAGGACCAGGGCCTACAGCAATGGACTTAGATAACAGGAGCAAGAAAAGCAAAGTTTTACTAATCCATGTCCTTGTTCAGCCTCCTTCTCATGATAAAGAGGATTAACTAAATGAAGAGGCACAGTTAATCCCTGAGTTTTCTCTGATTGTTTAGGAGTGCGGTTTTTGAAAATGAAATCAGAAGGTCCAATTTCCCTGGATTTTATTTGTTGCCTGTTGATTCAGTCTCCAGATGAAGAAGAGCTAACAATAGATGAAGGACATTGTGCGGGAGACAGACCGTCACTTTGTCTAACACTTTGGGACTGTGTTGTACCAACCACCCACAGCCATGATGCCTTTTATTGAATGCTCTTCTCATTAAATTCTTCACTGACTCATATATCATACACTATCATATTAAGGAATGCCAATTAAGCTTACAGATCTCTCACAGGAAACTCTACAGGCCAGAAGAGAATGGAACGACACATTCCAGATTCTAAAAGAAAAAAAAAAGTCAGCCCAGGATAACGTACCTAGCAAAACTTTCCTTTGAAGAGACAATAAAACTCTTCCACAGTAAATAAAAATTACAAGAATATGTCTCTTCCAAACCTGTGCTACAAATGATACTTAAAAGAAAAGGAATAGTGCCCACCAAAACCAAAGGCAAATGCGAAGACCATCCCAGTAAAATAACAACAGAAGGTTAAATCAATGAACAACCTGTTGCTAAAAGCACAGAGCCAAATTACCACCTATTTGTATGAATCCTAAATGTAAATGGCTTAAATTCATCAATCAAACATCATACATTAGTAGACTGGATTAAAAAAAAACAACAACAAAATCCATCTATTTGCCCCCTACAGAATATATATCTCACCAACAAAGATCAGCAGAAACTATATCACATGAATGTTCATTTTTTGTTAGTTTCACCTCTTCAACACTTTCTTCTCATTAAATTCTTCACTGACTCATACATCATACAGTAGCATCATTTTCTTCAAGAAGATTCTTGACTTTTTCACTTCTTCAGCAACACATTAGTCATTCAATAGCATATTATTTAACTTCATGGTGTTGTTAATTTCTTTTTTTTCTTCCTGTTGTTGATAATGTTTTGTGGCTTTTCATTTAAGGGGATGTATAGTAAAATGTGTAATGGAAATTATCATATCCAGATGTGAGAATGCAATGCAGTATGCTTCTCTACTTCCAGAAAAAGATGGACTCCCAATGAAACTCTTTACTATTTCTTGCCAATAGGTTGGTGGACTCTGCCATTGTCCAAGGCAGCAATGATGGACATATGACTGTGTATGAAGAACTATACAATAGTAATGATTTAGGGAAACTCAGTGAGGGGGAGGGTGCTTGTGGAGGGGAAAAAGAAAATCCTAGTCCATGTATGGAACTATATCATAAAATGGCAATAGTAATAATAAGTAAAAATTTAAACAAAAGCAATATTATCCTTTGTTACTAAATGGTCTCAACTGAGGACCATTATGCTCAGCGAAATGAACCACTCTCAAAAGGATAAATAGTACATATTCACTCTAATATAAGACAACCTCCATCAAGAACAAAATAAAAATGAGGTAAACAAACATACACTGTAATCTCATTTATGAAGGAGTAAGGACCCCAGAATATCAGGAACCAAAGAAATTCGACCAAATGCATGTCTATAACTGAATAAAAATCATCCCCCAATGAAACTTATAAATATTCCTAGACAAATGAGTGTTTAACTTTCCACCTGTGCTTATGCCAACTGTGTCATGACCCACGTTAAGAGTAGAAATTGGAGTCAAGACTACACCTGATAGAGTATTTTACTCAAACACAGGGGACAATGGAGGGGGACATTATGGATGTCTTTTTAAATGCTGTTTTTGTTACATCTCATGGGATCTGGTACTTTGGTTTCTAATTCCTTTTTTTTTCCTCCTACTAATTTCTTCAGTGACACATAGGACATACAGTAGTGTTACTTTCCTTGGGAAGGTTTTTGATTTTCTTTTTCACTTCTTCAGTGACATATTGGTCATTTGGTAGCATGTTATTCCTGTTGGTGATTTTGATTTATGGCATTTTATTTAAGGGGATGTATAGTAACTGTGTGATAGAAAGTATCAAAACCAGTTGTGAAGATACAATACAATGCAGTATGCATCTCTACTTCCAAATCAAAGATGAACTCTCAAAGAAGCTGTTAAATATGTCTTGACAATAGGACCCTGGACTCTCTGTCATTGTATCCACAATGTAAGGATACACTGAGCAGAATAATGAACAAATGACTGTTTATGAAGGACTATGCTACTGCAATAATATGGAGGAAATTGCCGGAGTCCAGCTCCAGCTGAGTTCGGAACTCGCGAAGGGTGCGTGGATGAGGCGTAAAGAGGAAAGAAAGAGATGGACCACTAGGATTTCATGGTCATAATGGACAACGCACAAAAGCTGTCCGCTTTATATATACAAAATCAGTCAAATTCTGGCTCAGACTTTTTACGTCATGACCAAGTGGGTGTTTCTAAGGATAATTCTGCCATTAGTTTTACCTAGAAACAATAGAAGTTCCTGCTAACATTATCTAGAAGTTCCTGCTACAATTCTTATCCTACAATTCAATCTTGTATCACAAAGAAAAGGAGAACTTAAAGATCAAGGAAAGAATGAAAGCCTAAATACAGGTCCCTTGATTAGCATAGGTTCAATGGGGACAGCCAAGACAGTAGGAATGATAAAGGGCCCTTTTTGCAAGATATTGACCTCCAAGCTCAGGCTGAGCAAAAGGTTAACCTCGCAGTAGCAAATGCCAGGATGGATTAGAATTCTTCCGCAGGGTGGTCCGGTGTCCATGCAAAAGAAGGTGGAGCTGCATTCAGGTGGTTGTAGAGACATCCGCTGGATGGGCCCTGCGGAACAGCGGGAAATTCCTTGTGACCCTACCTGCAATGGAACACTCTTCACCCCATTATGTCCCCCACATCTACTGCATGGACCCCAACAGGAAATCATTGAAGAGAGAGGATTTGGGGAGGGGAACCCCAGACCTTATGAATCCGCGTTGTAAAATATTAGTACTACTACAACAAATACCAGTAATAATAATAATAGTAAATATAGTGAAAACTGATTTCTAACAAGGTTTTTTTTATACCCCATTTCCTTGATGTATTTTTCAGATAACTCTGACATTGACAAAGGTTTTTCCTTCTGTGCAGGGGAGGCATTGGTAATATTGATTGTGCCTCTGTCTCTTCTTTTACTTCTGATCATTGCACTTCTGGTTAGCAGATTCTTCTCCTTAGGACAGTTTTTTTTTTTTTTTAAAGATTTGCTTATTTTTATTGAAAAGGCAGATATAAAGAGAGGAGGAGAGACAGAGAGGAAGATATTCCATTTGATGGTTCACTCCACAAGCGGCTGAAATGGCTGGAGCTGAGCCAATCCGAAACTAGGAACCAGGAGCTTCTTCCAGGTCTCCCACACACGTGCAGGGTCCCAAAGCTTTGGGGGCCATCCTCGACTGCTGTCCCAGGCCACAGGCAGGGAGCAGGATGGGAAATGGGGCCTCTGTGGTTAGAACTGGCACCCATATTGGATCCTGGTGTGTTCAAGGCAAGGACTTCAACCACTACGCTATCATGCTGGGCCCAGGACAGTTTTTTTAAAGCTCTGTTTCCCACAGGTCTACAAGTAGATTTCACCGATTTTATTTGGTATTCTATTCTTCATTTGCAGTCATTTGTGCCAGTTCCTCCAGTGAGTTTCAGTCTCAGGCTTTTTTGCTAGGCCTCCCCCATGGTCTCCATAATCCCAGCTACTGGCCCACCATTCTCGACTTTCTTTGATCCAGTGCTGTGGCCACAGCATTCCAAACACAACTTTTCTTTCACTCCAGAATTTCATTATTCCCGTCCCCCCTCCCCTTAGGGAGGCATACCAGCTGTCCCAAATCACTGAGCTGTTGGCCCTCTGATGTTTGCAGAACTTACTGGCCATGAAGTCTGAGGGCCTCCTGGACCCGTTTTGGGTGGGATTTGTAGGATGACAAGTTGGTTGGTACTGTTTTCCCTGTGGAATCAGTGCAATGTGCTGAGCTGGAAGTGAGTTCTCTCTTGGCTTGGCTCTGTGCAGCTCGCTGTTCTTCCTGCAGCCATCCATGGTGCTTTCCCCTCACACAAAATGGTGCCTGATGTAGTACTGATGGAGATTTGGAGCTTGTTCCTGATCCATCCACTTGGGGTCTGCCACTCTGTCTCTGCTCATGGTCAGATCTAACAAATCAGCAGGATGAGCAGTTCTATGCCTGACTTCATCTCCTGAGCTCCTTGTACCTGGCTGCCAGTGGTGTCCTGATAGCTGATCACAAATGACCAACTGCCACTTGAGCATCTGGTCACTGTAACACTGCTCCATTGTCTCTGCTGTGTCCCTGTGTCTGCCGGTCTCCAGGTACTCCTCTGCCATTAGCCTAACTTCTCTTGATTTCTTGGAATCTGTACTTTCTTGGAAGCGTCACCCTGGCTGATTCTCCTTAGGTTTAAACCTGTCTTTACCCTATACTGCCACCTTTTGTGTCTTATTAGAAGAGTAGCACATCAAGTGTATATATTGTTTCAGTCATGTGACCGCTTATGGGATGTGCTCTTATAGGAATGAAGGTATTTCATACATGCCAGACACACATGCAGAGCTCATTTCAAACTTCATGGCAGAAGTCTTAACTAATTTTCAGGGATTTTTTTTCTGAATTTTGACAGATTGGTGGGCACCATAATCACTTGTAGTCATTTGTGTGTTTTGTCTTGAAGCTATTGTGTCACTAAATGTATTTTACTATTCATTAATCTAATTATGCATCATTTTGTCTTATAAATGCATGATAGTCATGAATGGCTAAGTAATGTTGCTTGATTAAAGTGGTCCTATGCTTTCTTCCGGAATTTGTGAGTGTTACCTAATATGCCAAGGGCAGTATGCAGATGTTGGGGTGTCATGGATTGTGTAATGGGGAGATTACCCTTTATTGCATAGGTAGATCTTAAATGTAAATCAAGAAAATTTATATGAGGGAGGCCAGCTGGGCAAAGGGAGAGGGAGAGATGTGGCCATGGAACAAGGGGCTGAGGTTAAGAGTTGAAGGAGCTGAAAACAAGGAGTAGGTAGTACCTATCTTGTCGACCCCACTGGTCGACAAGTCTGAGTGGCTCCTGGAGTTATTTTGGGTGGCGTGCCTTCTCAGGGCTGTTTTTTTCTATGGAGTCTGTGCAGTGTTCTAAGATGGAGGTGATTTTGTTCCCAGTTTAGTTCTTGCGCAGCTCAGCTGTTCTCTGTTCAGTCTACCAAATATTTCAAGAAGAACTTACTCTAATCCTCCACAAGCTTTTTCAAACAATAGAAAGAGGCAATCCTTCCAATCTCTTTCTATGAAGCTAATATCACCTTAACACCAAAGCCAAATAGAGAAACAAAAGAAAAAGTGAACTACAGACTGATATCCTTGATGAACATAGATGCAAAGATCCTCAATAAAATACTAATCAACAGGATCCAACAGCACATTAGGCAGATCATTCACCTGGACCGGGTGGGATTCATTACAGGCATGCAAGGACAATTCAAGATTTATAAATCAATAAACATGATACATCACATCAACAAATTGAAAAGTAAAAACCATATGATCCTCTCTATAGATGCAAAGAAGGCATTTGATAAAACCCAACACCACTTCATGCTGAAAATCTTAAGCAAGGTAGGCGTAGAAGGAACATCCCACAACACAATCAAAGCAATTTATGAAAAACGCAAAGCCAGTATCACGCTAAATGGGGAAAGATTGGATGCCTAAGATTGGTGCACCTTAAGCACTCCAGCCGCTGGAGTCGTGACGCATTTTAGGGAAAGAGGTTCCACTAGGTAGCCTTCCAAGGGGCACTCTGGCACAAGAGACACCATCCCCTGAAATATATTCCCTGCACATCTTTTCTCGCTGAGCCGAGGCAAAGCCGCGCACAGCCGAGCACAGCTGAGCACAGGCAAGCATAGCCCGAGCACAGCTGAACTCAACCGAGCAGGCATGCAGTGCTGTGTCAGTGTTACAGCGAAAGGAGATGGTCAGGCTTTTGGAGCACAATTGGGAACTTGTCCTGGTGCACTCTGTCCTGAGTGGCAGAGGTCATGAGCAGGAATGATGGTGGCCGGGGAACCACCTGGGTCTGGACAAGGGAGCGCTTTCAGTGCCTATGGTCCTGCCAGCACAGGCCTGAATCCCTGGACGGTTTCCTTGCAGCCCTTCCAGCGTTCTACCCTGAATCCTTCTTTTGAGGAGGCCCCGTTGGGGAGGTGTACACGTGCATCCCTGCCATCTACTCAAACACCCGTAATCATTTCCCCGCTCGTCCCTGCCTTGGCCGTGCACACCAGCCCCTCCTGGAGGAAAACAAAAGTGCCCTGAGTATTTGGTGTGGGGTGGTGTGGTGTCGGGTGGTGCGGGGTGGGGTGTTGTTCCAGTGGGTCAAGCATAGGCCTCCTAGGCAGATGGCCTATATGGGTGCTGTGTTATCATGGCTGCATCCACTGCAGTCCAGCTCCCTGCTGGTATTCCTGGGAGAGTAGCAGAGGATGGTGCAGGGGCTTATGCCCCCGTGCCCCTGTGGCCCTGTGGCCCTGTGCCCCTGTGGGAGATCTGGAGGAAGCTCCTGGTTCCTGGGCTTGTCCTGGCCCAGCCACTGCTGGCTCTGGTGGTGGTCCCTGGGGAAGTGAGCCAGCAGGTGCAAGAAAGATTGCTGCCTCTCCCTCTCTGTTGCTCTGTGCTTCAAAGCAAATAGGACAGAGGTAGGCTGGCAGGTAGGCAGGCAGGAAGAGACAGAAAGCTGCTGGGCTCCTGGGAGGGAGTGTGCTGTGTGCTGTGCTGTGGCTCTAGACTGCATTATTCCGTGTGAATGCAGACCCAGGGGGTGTGCGTAGGGCTTCTGCCATGGAACTCCTGTGCAACTTCTAAAAAGAGGGTCTTGAGAGAGAATGCCTCTGTGGGCTGGGATGCTTCCCTTGATCTGGCAGGAGAGGCCTGGAGGAGCGTCCTGCAGTGAGTCTTTGTGGCCATGAGAAGGCACGTGAAGCTCCCTTTGTATCCTGGGTTGGCTCAGGCCTTCTGAGCTCTAGACAGCCCAGCCCCTAGGCATCCCAGCGTCAGGTGGGGGTCCCAGACAGTGCTCCCAGACACGTGTCGTTAAAAGACCAAGGCACCAAGGTCGAACAACCCGCATTACAAGGCCCAGTACAGGATGAAGGATGCTTGGGCCTCTATGGTAAAACTGTCAGGGTGCCTTCACTAGCAAAATACTCGATCAGAACACCCAAAGAACTGTGGAATATGGAGACCCACGTCATCATGCCCAGGGCACTGTGGGAGTTGCAATCCACGTAGGCATACCCAGGGCACTATGGGAGTTGCAGTTCCACGTCAGCGTGCCCAGGGCCCGATGGGAGTTGCAGTCCCTCGTCAGCATGCCCAGGGCACCGTGTGATGTGCAGTCCCAAATCAGTGTGCCCAGGGCACTGTGGGAGCTGCAATCTCATGTCAGCGAGCTCAGGTCACTGTGGGAGTCCCACGTCAGTCTGCGTGCCCTTGGGCCCTCTGGAAGTTGTAGTCCCACGTTAGGGCACTTAAATATTCTTGCCACTGGAGTGGTGAGGCATTTTGAGAAAAGATGTTCCACAAGGTAGCCTTCGAACGGGTGCTCTGGGACAAGAGACACCATCCCCTTGTCTCCCGAGGTGCATCCTGAGACGTATATATTCCAAGCACCTCTTTCTCCGCCGAGCGCATTTGTGCACAGCCGAGTAGAGCTGAGGAGAGCTGAGCAGAGCTAAGTAGCGCCAAGCACAGCCGAGCTCAACCGAGCAGGCATGCATTGCTGTGTCCGTGTTACAGTGCAAGGGCCCGATGGTCAGACTTTTGGGGCACACTTGGGAACTTGCACTGCAGGTGGCAGAAGTCATGAGCAGGTATGACAGTGGCCGGGGAACCACTTGGGCCTGGACAAGAGAGCGCTTTCAGGGCCTGTGCTCCCGGCAGCACAGGCCTGGAGCCCTGGACTGTTTCCCCGCAGCCCTTCCTGCACTCTGCCCTGAACCCTTCTTTTGGAGAGGCTCTTTGGGGAGGTGCTCCCCCATATCCCTGCCCTCTACTCACACACCCATCACCCCTTGCCCGCTTGCCCGTGCCTTGGCCGTGCACCCCAGACCCTCCTGGAGGCCCTCCGCAGCTGTCCTGCCTACCCCTGCCCGCTCAGTGCTTGATCTCAAGTTGCCCTGATAGATACCGCTTTCCTGCTCACTTGCTTAGTGCTGGTCTCTGGCAACAGGTCTGTTATCCTCCTGCTTTTTGGCAGAAGCCCTGCCCTTCCTCGTGGGTGTCTTCAGGCTCCAGGCCTTCTCCGGCACTCTCTCTGATGGCTCCACACCCATTTTCACAAGACACTTTCCTACCTGGTCGCTCGACAGCTCAAGCCCATGTGGATGGCTGTGGCCTCCCCACAATGACCTGCTTGCTTGCTTGCTTGCTCTTCGTGTGTCAGTGATCATGACGCCCTTTCCCAGGTACTGGAGTCTGACCCTGCCCTCCTGCGTGCCTGCCTGCCTGCCCACTGTCTTTCTCTCCTATAGGGCCTGCGTGTGTATGTGTGTGTGTCCATGAGGGCCCACAAGCCTCCTCTTGCCACAACCTTGGTGGCATGGGTGTCCAGCGTGGCGTCCGGGCATGGGCTCATGAGGACCCCTTTCCCTTTGTCAGGGGCTCCTAGGAAACACTCGAGGGCTTAGGCATCCCTGTTGGTTGATTTTGAGGCAGAAATTTGGCCCCAAGGCCTCCAGCCAGATGCTGCTGCCATCTCGTTCACCAGGGAACGCTTCACCCTCCACCAGGGCCATCCTGGACTCAAGACTCTCTCTCCTGCAGGCCAGCCGTGGACCATCGGCCACCGCTAACATGCCACCTGCCACAAGACACCCAACGACTGATGTGTGTTCTCCACAGAGTTCCTTCTCACCAGGACAGGTAGAGTAGCAACATGCCTGGATGCATCATTTGTACCAGCTGCTCTCACAGCATGCAACGGCATAAGTTGTGCAAGCCAGGGGGACAGGCACCCTCACCAGTCTGGTGAAGGAGCTGCTGAAGAAACCAGCAAGGGGTGGAGTCGGGTGCTGTGGGGTGGTGCAGGGTGTTGTCCCAGTGGGTCAAGCCTCAGCCTCCCAGGTGGATGGTCTGTATGGGTGCTATTTTAAAGCCTGGCTGCTTCCCCTGCGGTCCAGCTCCCTGCTGGTACTCCTGGGAGAGCAGCAGAGGATGGTCCAGGGGACTTGTGCCCCCGTCCACCTGTGCCCCTGTGGCCCTGTGGCCCTGTGCCCCCGTGGGAGATCTGGAGGAAGCTCCTGATTCCCAGGCTTGTCTTGGCCCAGCCACTGCTGGCTCTGGTGGTGGTCCCTGGGGAAGTGAGCCAGCAGGTGCAAGAAAGATTGCTGCCTCTCCCTCTCTGTTGCTCTGTGCTTCAAAGCAAATAGGACAGAGGTAGGCTGGCAGGTAGGCAGGCAGAAAGAGACAGAAAGCTGCTGGGCTCCTGGGAGGGAGTGTGCTGTGTGCTGTGCTGTACGCTGTGCTGTGGTTCTAGACTGCTTTTTTCCGTGCGAATGCAAATCCCGAGGGCATGCGTAAGGCTTCTGTCATGGAACTCCTGTGCAACCTCTGTAAAGAGGGTCT
This sequence comes from Ochotona curzoniae, assembly GCF_017591425.1. Classification (NCBI taxonomy): domain Eukaryota; kingdom Metazoa; phylum Chordata; class Mammalia; order Lagomorpha; family Ochotonidae; genus Ochotona; species Ochotona curzoniae. Next base: position 1,062,274 of record NW_024467090.1, read on the forward strand.
TGAGAGAGAATGCCTCTCTGGGCTGGGTCTGCTTCCCTTGATCTGGCAGGAGGAGTGTCCTGCAGTGAGTGCTATTGGCCACGAGAGGGCGCGCAAAGCTGCCCTTTGTATCCTGTGTGGGCTTAGGCCTTCTGAGCGCTAGACAGCCCAGCCCCTAGGCATCCCAGCATCAGGTGGGGGTCCCAGACAGTGCTCCCGGACACGTGTCGTTAAAAGACCAGGGGTCCAAGGTCGAACAACCCGCATATCAAGGCTCAGGATTGGGAGGAGGACACTTGTGGCCTTGTATCAGCCCGGGCGTCTGTGATAGGAAGTGTCAAGGTGCCTTTAACGGCAAGGTATGACATCAGGGCACTGAAAGAACCTTGGGAGGTAGAGTCCCACACCAGCGTCCCCACAGTGCCCTCTGCGAGCTGGAGTTAATAGCTCCCCAATGGGCTACTCAGAGGGCTTTGTGTATTGTTTTTTCGTCCTGCATGTGTCCTGGTGGCCACGAGATGGCGCTTGAGTCTGACTTTTCTGGCACTGGTCCACTTAGTTATCATTTCCCAGGTTGTTTTCATGTGTCCTGTGACTGACTCAGGCCTCGTGGTTAACCTTCATGGCAGGTTGCTCTTTCTAACACCATGTTGTGACCAGATAGTGATAACTGTTTGTGTGCAGGGCTCTTTCCTCAGTGGTCATGATTTTTAAAGACCATGAGAAAATCCTGTAGCTAAAACGATATGAGTCTCATGGGTGTTGTGCAAACCCCATCCCAGAATGAGGGCTTTGCTGTAGGCCCCAGTCCTCTGTAATTGGTGGTGGCTCAGGCTGAATGTGGGCACAAAATGGCGTGAGGGTTTATGGGGTTTTGTGTGTGTTTGGGCTTGGTACGCCCAGTGGTGTTGCCACATCAGCATGAAGTCATTGTGCCTGCAAAGAAGTCCGGAAGACCAAGTCCCCACCTTGGCTGACTCCCTGGTGCAATTGGATGAAGATCTGAGCAGCGGAGAAGGTAAGTGGGTTCTGGGGTCCTGAACTGGTGTTTGGTCTTTAGGGATTAGGGTTAAGCTATGTGTTTTATCGGGTAACTTTGTTTTCGGAATTAGTGCTGGTGATTAGGGTGCAAGGGTGCTAGGGTTCTAGGGTTCAGGGCTAGGGTGCTAGGGTTATGGTTAGGTGTTAGAGTGCTAGGGTTAGGGGTTAGGTGTTAGGGTTAGGGTTAGGGGTTAGGGTTAGTGTTTCGGGTATGGGTTAGGATTAGGGTACGGGTTAGGGTAATTTTCCTGGGTAACTGATTCCTGAAAACTAAATTTTGTAAAAATTTCAGATAAGACAACATAATGCTTCAAATATTTATTCTCTATTTCACATTAGAGACCCTTGTTTTAAAAAGAGAAAACAAAACTTTTTCTTTTGGCGAGCTTATTTTTAGGAGGGAGATTTTAAAGAAAAATGCAGCTTTTAACATCTAGAAGGTGGGGGTTAGGTCACCCCCATGTCAGATGGTGTCTAGGAACTCCAGCCCTGTTCCAACCAGCTCCTTGCTAAGGTACTGAAAAGGAAAATTTAGGATAGAGAAACTTAACTTGCTTCTTTGCCTTCCGTATCTTGCTTGCTGAGAATCGCTGAACAGGACTTCTCATGGTAAATGATTGAGTTCAATTGGGACTCAGGATTCAAAGTACAGCAGTGGCCCTGAAATAGGCATCTCAGGAGGAATCAAGGTAAATAGTGAGGAGCCGGAAAGTCCCTGAGTTCTTGAAGGAGGCTCCAAAGTTCTGAGAAAAGCAAACTCAAGGAAAATTGTCACAAGGAACTGAAAGAAACAGCAGACTTATGATGTAATGGTCAGAAAAAAAGCCCCTGTTGTGGTGCCCACGACTCCTATCGTCCAGCAATAAGAGGCAGATGCGAGTGAAGTCTTCTGCGGTAGTCTTTATTGTGCACACCAAGATGAGGAAGAGGAAAGGGCCCCGACCTCGGCAGGCTGCCTGCTCTTATGTGCTGACTGGCCCCGCATCCGCCAGTGATAGGTTAGCGACATGATCACGCAGGGTCCTGGGTGACCGGATTCGCCAGTCCCCAGTGTTCACGCGCCGGCCATGAGTCGGTCATGCCATAGTTCACTGCGCGTGTGCTGGGCGCCTGCGCAGTACTACGAAAGCTATGTGACTCTCCACCAGGCACCAAGGTGTGGCTTCTCCGGCCGGCGCCATTTTGGGTACGGCATGTGGCCAGTGCATACGGATGCGGCTGGCAACACCCTAGGTTTATGATTTTATGGTTTTAGCCTTTATCCTTTGTGCAAGTGATTTAAAAATGCTGTGTAAGTGATTTTGGCCTATAAAAAGAATGTTGTGTAATGACTTGGGGCTGGTGTGTCTGCCCTCCTGCGTGAGGAACTTGCCCCAGCCCCAGCGCGTTGGTACCTCATGATTGGGCCCGGCGCGGTGGCGCAAGTGGTTAAGGTCCTCGCCTTGCACGCCCGGGATCCCATATGGACGCCGGTTCTAGCCCGGCAGCCCCGCTTCCATCCAGCTCCCTGCCTGTGGCCCAGGAAAGCAGTCGAGGACGGCCCAAAGCTTTGGGACCCTGCACCCGCGTGGGAGACCCGGAAGAGGCTCCTGGCTTAGGGTTGGCATAGCATCGACAGTTGCGCTCACTTGGGGAGTGAATCATCGGACGGAAGATCTTCCTCTCTGTCTCTCCTCTCTGTATATCCGCCTTTCCAATAAACAAAATAATAAAAATAAATCTTTAAAAAAAAACAAACCTCATGCTTTTGCATCAAGCCTCGTCTTCGCTGATCATTGGGCAGACTCACTTTCTCCAGAGTCAGTAAGGCTGTCCTCACTTCGCGCGGCCTTACAGTACCAGCAAGGCGGGAGGTGATGCCTCCAGCACCAGGGGACCTTGTGGGGACTTTGTGGAGAGACCAGCTCTAGTCCCTACTGGCTTCGGCTTAGCCCTCAGCTGGTCCGGACATTTGGGGCGATAAGCAGCGCAGGAGATTCCTTCTCTTCCTCTTTGCGTTTGAATAAATGAAATGTAAAATCCAGAAGCTGAATTGTATCTGGCACGTGTGATTGAATGGGCTCCCGGGCTACCCAAGTCAGCAACAAGCCTGATGGCTGTCAAATCGCAAAGTTCAAAGAGCCAGGGGCACCCACACGACCCTAACCCACAAGTCGGGGTCTGGGGAGGACGCACCTCGCAGACCGGCACAGCACGGCGGCTCCCGGCAGCAGAAGAGGAAGAGGGCGCGGTGGAAGGCGTCGTCGCGGTCCGGAAGCGGCGCGCACACCTGCAGCAGGAAGGCGAGCGGGCGGCCGCAGAGCGCGCAGGCCAAGGCCCCGGGCCCCGGTAGCCCCGCCGCGCCCAGCCCCGCCGGCCGCCCGCCCGCCTTGCTGGGGAACTGCTCGCTTCGCAGCCGCCACGCGGGCGCCTCCTCCGCAAAGCCCAGCTCCACCGGCGCGGCCTGCGGCGCGGCCTGCGGCGCAGCCATGCCAGCCCGGAACCTCGGCGCCCAGGAGCGGGCTGGCGGCCGGAAGGCGGGAGGCGGGAACACGGCTGGAGGACTGGAGCCTGGTGGGAGGAGGCCTGCAGGCCGACTTCCGCTCCGTCACGGGAGGTTTGTAACATTCTTCCGGGATCGCGTGTTGGGGAAGTGGTTGGCGGAGACACAGTGGAGACATTGGGTGTTTGAGGTCTGTTATTCACGGCAGGGAGTCCCGTTGCCACGGGTCTTAGGTCACGCGGAAGCGGGAGCCGGTCCGCCATGCAGCGGGGCCTCCTCAGGCAGCTAGCCCAGCTCCGCCGCTGCTCAGGGAGGAAAGCCAGAGGTGGCTGGCCTGACTGGGATCCTTCCCACCCGGACCCCACCCCGGGGAGCGGCCTTGCTGTTGTAGTCACCCAGGAGGCCGTGTCCCTGTTGGTGTCCCTGGGGCTTCCTGTTGTGGCCCCGGAAGGCAGCATAAGGTGGTCCTAGAGCCTGTGCCTGCACCAGGACTGGAGACCCCTTGAGCTTTGGCCTGGCCCAGCCCCAACAGTTGTAACCAGCTGCTGCAGTATTTCTTGCTCTTGCTCAGCCATTCAGATCCATATGTCTTTTAAAACTAAATACTTCCATTCTTCCTCACACTGAATTGACGGTGGGTGAGGCACTGTGGTTATAGTCGACTAGACCACTGCCTGCAGCCTTGGCATCCATGTAGGTGCTGGTTTGTTCCCCAGGCTCTGGTTTTGATCCGGCTCCCTGCTCAAGTGCCTTGGGAAGCAGTACGGGATGGCTCAAGCCTTGGTCTCCTAAACCCATGTGGGAGAACCACGTGCAGAAAGCAACTGGCCGTTTGGCTCCTGGCTTCAGATTGCCTCAGCTTTGCTTCAGTTCGGCCATTTAGGGGGTGAGCCAGCAGGTAGAAGATCTCTCTGTCTAGTTCTTTCTATAACTCTGCCTTTCAAATAAAATAGAATAGATCTGAAAAAGAAATGAATTGTGCTGTTGAGAGCACAATCATTGTTGAAAACTTTCAGTTTTTGGTATGGTAGATTGATGTGACTTACATACAATATAATAGCACCCACAGCTGGTCTGTGTCCTGGCTGTAACATGGATGTGATGTCCATAGAGTGAATAACACCCACAGATGGTCTGTATAGTGGGTCTAACAAGCTGAGTCTCTGTGGGACGGCCACAGTGTCCTGCCCTACGATGTGACCTCCCCTCCTCCATGCTCTGGGATGCTCACTTGCACCCCATGCATCAGCACTGTGGTTCCCCCTCCCCCCCAAGATGACCCAGCAGTCTGGACTGATGGTGTTTGTGTCCAGCAGGTGGCACCATCAGGTGCACAGCCTGGTGAGGCAGCAGCACCCTGCTCTATCCCTAACCCTGCCCTATCCCCCCCACCCCACCCTGCACTCTTTGCTCTTGCTGACTGTAGTCCCTGTTACAGCTCCTAGTGGCTCCCTGAAGAACCAGGACAGGGGGCAGGGTACCAGAGACAATGAGTGGTACCACCACCCCATCCCTGGGCCCTGCTCCTGCCCTGGGCTCATCTGGGTGGCTATGGACTGAGATGATCTTAGCTTCTGGGAGTGTACTGATGTGGCCCATACCCCTCTCCCCAGCTGGGCTGGCACCTGGTGCACCTCTAGCAGACTTGTGGATCACTGCCTGGCCCTTCCAGGATGTCACCATCTCCACCAAGCACAACTGAGTCAGTGGCTGCAACCTAGCTTTCATGTGGCACTTTCTGCAACAGGAGCTCTGTGCCATGCAGCTGAAGATCAGCAAGTGGAGGGATTTGATGCCAACCTGGTACCACGACTGTCGGGACCCAGGGGCCTGGGCTGAGGCTTTCTGGGCCTGAACTAGGAGCATGGTAGGGGGTTCATGGCCAAGGGTTGCTGGGCTGAACTGGGAGCACAGGAAGGGGTTTGTGGCTGAAGCTTGCAGGGACTTGACTCAGGGTATGAGAAGGATCCGTGTCAATAGCCCACCACTGTGGGGAGGATGAGCCTGTAAAGCCCAAGAGGCAGGCAGTCATCAGCCATGTGTGAGGGTTAATCCAAGGCCAGCTGCCTGTCTCGGGAGGCTCACAGGCTGTGTGACTTGAACCTCATGGATTGCTATCTCACCTCTCGGTGCCTCTGCTCACTGGGCCTTTGCTGGGATCCTGTGCTGTCTTTAACAGTGACCACATGACTGACTGGCCTTTCGTTCTGGTTCAGGTCATCATGAAGGTGAAGAGTTTTACCATTTCCTCAAGGTCATCACTGAAAGGAGGCTCCTTGTTCTGGGGCAGCGGGCAGAAGGAGCACCACGCTGGGCTACCGGAAGGCTGTGTTGACATCAGCCACTTTGCAGAGGTGCCGGTCTGTGTCATTGCACACCCTGAGTTCCAGAGAGTGGAAACTGGTGCATTCTCACCATAGCCCCAAGAGCTGCTGCTACAGCTGGAGAAGGTCATGGCTGCCACTGTAGACCTCAGTACCCTTGGAGGATGGCTGCCAGGGTAAACCTTCCTGCCCGAGACTCTCCACCTGCCCCCATGGCCTGGTAAGTGCTCCTATGAAACAAGAAGAGCTTCTTCCTGGATACATGACATGGTTCTGCCAGCCCAGGGCTGTTTTCTGAGTGTCCCAGGCGTGGGTCATCAGGGAGCATAGGGCCCTACTTGCTGTGAGGGTGCCTGGGGTTGGGAGTGTTGGGCTTAGCTTACAATTAAGCTTCCTGTTAATACACCCAGGAAGGATGCCCCACGTGCCATCTGGGAGTCCTCTGGCTCCTGGCTTCAGCCTGGTCCCAAGTCAGGAACCAGGAGCCAGGAGCCTCTTCTGGGTCTCCTGCACAGATGCAGGGTTCTAAGGCCACATGCAGGGAGCTGGATGGTAAGTGGGGCCTCCAGGACACAAGCTGAGCTGGTGCCCATATGGGATTCCAGCACATGCAAGGTAAAAACTTTAAGCACTAGGCTGTCACACCAGGTGTAACCAACCATTTGGTATTTTCTTTTCTTCTTCTTCTTCTTCTTCTTTTTTTTTTTTTTACAGGAAAGTGGGTAAGACTATTATTTTTTTCCAAATTGTTTCCTTCATGTTTAAAGGGGGGTGTTAAGGGAGAAGGCCCACCCAATTTCCCACCCTCCCCACATTTGGTATTTTCGAAAGCAAAGATTTCATACCTGCTACAGAAACAATTAATGGTAATAACAAATCACTGTGCCATGGGCCACGTTATGTGTGCATACGTGTTTGTTGTTAGCTTTGCCAACTACCCAAGAGAGAAGAACCAACCAAGTACAAACAGACCTTTATTATGAGAAGAGAAATCTGTTGCTGGGCCTTACCCCTTGCGGCAGAGGAACAAACGGGAGAAGAGGACTGCAAGTGGGAAAGACAAGCCGGGGAGTGGAGACAAGGTTTCATACCCCTTCTGACGTGGGTGCTGGCATTGGCCCTCCTTGGGCCCTGGTAGGGCAAGGAATGTTGGCCATTGTCCATCACTGGCCCATATGTGGCGTTGGCTGCCTTTGGGATGTGCCAGATCTCTGGCTGAGGTCACTGTGGTGTCCACCCACTTCCTGTAACTGCAGTAACCATCATGTGTGTCTTTCCAATTTGAAAGAGAGAGGGAGCATCAAAGAGAGAATGGGAAGGGGATTTGGGGAGGAGGGGAAAGGAAAACCCAAAGCCTATGGAACTAAAATAAACATGTAAATAAATAGATAAAGACATAAATAAGAATGGGATCTTTCAATTTCTGATTCACTTCTCAGATGGCTTCAATAAGCAGAGCTGGGCCAGGTAGAAGGCAGGAACCAGGAACTCCATGCTGGTTTCCCACATGGGAGAAGGCCCAAGGATCTGGATCAGTCCTCATTGCCTCCTCACATATGTTAGCAGGGAGCTGGATTGGAAATGGAACAGCCAAGACTAGAACTGACACTGCGGTAAAATAGGCAGCTAGTTCAGGGTCACGAGCTTGGAAGTCATTCCCCTACCACCTAGGTGTTCCCTCTCGCCCACCTGTGACTCTCACCTGTCACCTGAGAGGGGGTGGTACTGCATTGTTGTGTAACCACTCCCCTCACAAGCGCTATAAAGGCCCACGATAGGAAGGTGCTCACCATCTTGGTCTTGTGCTTCTGTTGGTCTGGCACTCTGACTCTTGGCCTCCCCAGTACCTGTGAGGACAGGTATGGCCCATGCGTGTCTGTATTCCTCATCCTTTGTTTACTGTTTGGGTGGGATAATGAAAATAGCAATGAAGTACATGCAGGTTATTCATTGCATGTCTCTTAGGATAACTTATATTGTTGGGGAAGCTGGGACATGGGTCTTCAGCGTAATGAATGGACTTGAGGGTAATGACCATTTGTTCCTCTTGGGGTTATGATTGATTGGATTGCCATGTGGACTTGTGACTTGCTATTTCTAGTGGGCCCTGTTATCACCAACTTGGTTAATAAAGACTCCTTAATAAACCTAGACATATCTGGCATGATTTCGCTCACACCCAGCAACAGCACACTGATTTGGAATGCTGTTGGCAAAGATGGTGATTTAAATGGTTATGCCAAGCCCGTCTCCATATGTCTTTTCTGTGATGCTACTTTATTATTTATTTATTTATTTACTTATTTGCAATTATGGCAGAATCCTCTGAGGTGTTTCCTTTATTTTACAAACCAAGACTTAGAAATATTTCTAGAAAACAACTGTTTTTCCCTATGTGATACGCATGGTAAATAAAAGAGATTTCACACCAGCTAATATATGGGCCTTTGATCATTCACAGAGAAACTTGAGGGGAAAAACTGTTTCTGGCAGAGCATCACTTTATACTATTTCTTCTGTTTGGCACTCAGGGGACAAAGGTCAATGTTGACGATAATAAACAAAAGTAGATGACCACTTTTGTGTCCCCACAAAATGTCCCCGTTGAAGCCCTCATAGCAATCTCCTTCACTGCTGTGTGAAGGCACAGAAGGTGGCGATCTGCAAGCCAGGAAAAGGCTAGATCAGCAATATTCCCTAATGTTAGACTGTGAAAGTAAAAGAGGCCTCATTCCTTTATGAATTTACCCAGCCTGAAGTATTTCCCAGAGAAATAGAGAGTGAGTTGAAATATATGGATATAAAATTGTATTCCAGTTTGGGTCAATTGTAAAACTGAATTAAAAACAAAGTCCTTAGGGGTTTCCCAGATCACATGTGATTTGATAATTACCTATTTTTAAAAATTAAACGGGACTTAAATATAAGAAGTCAATATGGCAGACTGTCAGTTATGGCATGAGCCTTGGAACCTTGCATCATAACAGCAAGTTCCTGGTGCTGCCTGATTTGGCTTCAAATCTCACCAGGCGCACAGGCTGTGTCGTTTTCTGTGTCGAGGATTAACGAAAAAAAGCTGTTCTTATCAACCAGAAAGCAGCTCAAGCTTTAGAAGGTCACTCAGGTCTGCGCTACACGAGGTAATCTCTTCATGTGTGGTTTGAGATCATCCAAATAGATCAGCACCCCCAGAAGGTGTTCTGACTTGCCTCCCCTAAAACATAGGAACTAATCCATGCCTTCGGCATTGGTTTCATAAAAGCTCCTGGTGTTGTTCAGAATTAGTGCTGCCAAGACAAGACAACAGACTATGTTCTCAGAAGACATGCTGCCTGCGCTCTGGGAAAAATATGTTTCTGTGTCTCTGAAAATCCCTGCCCTGTTCAAAAGAGTTGAATATTTTCTTCACTATATTTGTGTTTTCCTAGTGTAGTCACAGAGACCTCTTGCAATATGGTGGAAGTACAACCAAATTATAGAAAGAATGGTCTGGTCTTTGTACACATTTTAATGTACCCAGTATTTTATGTTCTTTAGCCCTTTTTTTGATAAATTTGAATGACAAGATGGGACTTACTTTACCACAACTTTGCATTACATTCATTTTCATACTAACAAAACCAACCTGTAATTACTTATTTACAAGTAAATTAGTTTAAGATATTGGGAAAACACAATATGACTTTTCCTAAGTGAGTCAGACACTTTTCTTAAATGACATGTCTGACACTGTTCATTTCAATGAAATGGCAGCAAATATTTGTGGAGAACTTTATAGTTTAAGAATGCTTTTGCAAAGTACACTTTGTTTTGTGATCATCTCAAAAATACACATGAGTTTTTGTTTATATTATGTATTTTATTATAAATGCCATCATTGACATACACGTGGGCATTCATAATTCTTTCAGTGATAATTCGACGTGCATTGTGTATGTAAGCTGTTTTATATACTGCTGAAGGTTGCTTCAACCACAGTCTTTTGTGGCTCTTGGGTCTACCCTGTGGGCAGCTGGTCCTGGCCTTTGTGCTTTGGGCTGTGTTCTGTGTCAGCCTTACTTTCTCAGGAACAGTAGAATGTGTTTGCAGAGGATTTGTTTTATCAGCCTGTGTCTGTGTGTACTCACATGCAGTGGGTCCCCATGCCATCAACCTTCCCTGAAATACTTTCCCAAACTGTCAAGCTGTATGCATCTTGGGCTTGCTGTAGGTTCACCTGGGAAGTTACGGCAACCATTGTAGCACTAGTGACTGCTTTTCTTCCTAAGTGTGTTGGATGGCAGTGGTAGGAAGAACTCCCCTCAAGTGAATACCCTACATCCCACACCCAAACCCCTGCCATCTGCGAATCAGCTAGAAAACAGAATACACTGTGAAGACATATCAGCTTTCCAACCCTAACAAAGAAAGATGATCCTAAATGGGCCCAACACTGTCACGTAAATTTCATTTGCATAAGTCAAGGGAACTGGCACAGAACACAGCCAGCTTCTAGGAACATCACCCCTCTAGGAATCTAGGAATATCACCCCTCAGGTAACAACCAGAGAGGAGAGAAAAAGCGCTTCAACCTTAGCTTCCTGAATTCAGTCTAGAAATTTTTTCTGAAGCAAATTTTAAGGGAAATTTAAAGTAACATATATCTTAGAAATGCTTACAGAAAGTATTGCTCAACATATTTAAATCCATGTAATCCAAGGTTGTATTTGTTTAGTCTGCCTCTATTTTTATTAAAAGGTTTATTTATTTGAAAGGCAGAACTAGAGATAAGGAGCAACAGGAAGAATCTTTCTCTGGCAATTCATTGCACAAATGATTGCAATGGCTGGCGGTGGGCTGGTCCAAGGCCAAAAGCCAGAAGTATCTTCCAGGGCTGCTCTGTGGGAGCAGGAGTAAAAGTGCTTTTTCTCAGGTGCATGAGCAAGGAGCTGAATAAAAGATGGAGTATCCATGACTCAAACTGGTGCCCATGTGGGGTGCTGGCCCTGAAGGCAGGAGTCTTGCCCACTACACATAATACCAGCCTTCTCAGTCTGTCTCGATCTGTCTTGGAAACACTATGTATTAATTGTGTGTTTTCTGATATTTATTCAGCTTCCTAAATAAACAAATATGTACAATATAGGCAATAAATAAATGAATGGTTTTCTCAAAAAGTAGCATTTAGATTGTGGTCCATAACACATATTCAGCATTCAGAAAGACTGTATCACTATCGGCTCCCTTTTTTTTTTTTTATTGTTGTTAACATTGTATTATGTGATACAGTTTTATAGGCACTGGGGATTCCCCTCACCCCTCCCATACCCCTCCCCCCATGGTGGATTCCTCCACCTTGATGCATAACCACAGTTCAAGTTCAGTTGAGATTCGTTCCTTGCAAACACATATCTAGCATAAAGTCCAGCGTCTTATTGTCCAGATAAGTTCAGTGGCCTCTTGGGGAGACCTTCTCTAGTCTGAAGATAGGGCTAACAGAGTAAAGATCCGGTCAGTTAAAAGCCCCAACAAAACCTCAGTATCAATATACAACATTATGGAATTAATTGACATAGTATCGGGTAAACAATATGTTAAAAATAATGCAAGTTCCATTCTTCGAAACATCTGGGTTGAGACAGTATCAATGACAGGTTCAAAAAATAACCAACAACCAAACAAAAATTACAAGTTAAATCAAGGCAAACATGTGGTATCTAATCTTTTGGGATTCGCTCATTTCCCTTAGCATTATAGTTTCCAGTTGGGCCCATTTAGCCACAAAGAACTGCATTTTGTTTTTTTAATAGCTGAGTAGTATTCCATGGAGTAGATGAACCAAAGCTTTCTTATCCAATCTTCTGCTGATGGGCATTTCGGTTGCTTCCATGTTTTTGCAATTACTGATTGTGCTGCTATGAACATAGGGATGCATGTTGGTTTGTCGTAAAAAGGTGTTTTGGATATATTCCTAGGAGTGCAATTGCTGGGTCATATGGTATGCAGATTTTGAGTTGTTTGAGTGTTCTCCAGACTGATTTCCATAAAGGCTGTACCAATTTGCAGCTCCACCAGCAGTGGAGTAGGGTTCCCTTTTCCCCGCATCCTCGCCAGCAAGCGTCGTTGGTGTTCTTGTTTATGTGGGCCAATCTAACTGGTGTTAGGTGGTACCTCATCGATGTTTTAATTTGGATTTCCCTTATTGCCAGGGAGCTGGAACATTTTTTCATATGTTTGTTTGCCATTTGGACTTGTTCCTTTGTGAAATGTTTGCCCATTTCCCGTGCCCATTTCTTGAGTGGCTTGCTTGTTTTGGTTTTTTGGTTGTTTTGAAGTTCTTTGTATATCCTGGAAATTAGCCCCCTATCGCCTATATCGTGTGCAAAGATCTTCTCCCACTCTGTGGGTTGCTTTTTTACTTTGTTGATTGTTTCCCTTGCTGTGCAGAAACTTCTTAGTTTGATGAGGTCCCATTTGTTTATTCTGTTCTCAACTGCTATTGCTTTTGGTGTCCTTCTTAGAAAGTCGGGACCTACTCCTAGGTCTTGCAGGGTATTTCCAACATTTTCTTGCAAGAGTTTGAAGGTTTCTGGATGTAGGTTTAGGTCTTTTATCCATGTAGATTGGATCTTAGTGTATGGTGATAGATGTGGGTCTATCTTTTTGTTTCTACAGGCTATCAGCCAGTTGTCCCAACAACATTTACTAAAGAGGCCTTCCCACTTGCTTGGACTGTCATTGGTCTTTTTGTCAAAGATTAATTGGCTGTATCTGTGTGGGTTCCCTTTTGGTGCTTCTATTCTGTTCCATTGATCTTCCTTCCTTTCTTTGTGCCAGTACCAGGCTGTTTTGATAACCACTGCTCTATAGTATGTCCAGAGGTCCGGGATTGTGATTCCCCCTGCTAACTTCTTATTCTTCAGGATGGTTCTAGCTATTCGTGGTTTTTTGTGTTTCCAGATGAACTTTTGAATCATTGTATCCAGTTCCGTGAAGAATGTTTTGGGCAATTTGATTGGAATTGCGTTGAAAATGTATATAGCTTGTGGTAGTATAGACATTTTAATGATATTGATTTTGCCTATCTGTAGGAGGACATTGTGAGCCTGGAAGGCCAGCGAGCACAGGTTTGCAGTTCATTGGGCAGTATTTGCATGAAAACGACCAAATGGCTATCTCTTGCATACCTGTTGGGAGATAATTCCCACGGGTCGAGTAAACAGCATGTAAATGAGCTCGATACTTCCTCCCCTACCCAATACGGACTTTCAGAGTATAAAGTCTGATGCCCCTAATAAACTTCGGCTTTGACCATCAGTCAGGGTCCACGCGTGTTATTATCGGCTCCGTGCACCAAGTCCGTCGCTGCGGGACAGTGACAAGTGGCGCCTGAACAGGGACTTGAAAGAAGAAGAGAAAGTGCAGCGGAGACCCCCACGGAAAGTGGTGAGTGGGACAATGGGCCAGAAGCAGTGTAGAGCACAGTCATTTATCTCTCTTATGCAGAATTTTTTAGTGAAAAGTGGAGCAAAGGTAACTAGGCAGCAATTGCGTTCTTATTTAGAGCTTATTGGTGAATATAATCGCTGGTCTCCAGATGAATGGACACTAGAAACTGGGTTTAAGAATTTTACTCAGAAAAATGCTGAAAAAGCCGGAAGGATAGAAGATAATCAAGTTAGTTTTTGGATTGTATCAGCTTTAATTAGAGCTGTTATTATAATTTTAGAAGGGGAATGTGCAAGAAACTCCTTTAAGAGGAGACACCCCCAAAATATAGCTAAAAAAGAAGTGTTTCACAATATGGACAAGGAAGAAAGAGAAAGAGGACTCTTAAGAGGTTTACCTAACAGGAAAGGCTACTGTAATAGTTCTAAAAAAGAAGCCCCTCATAGTACAGATGAGAAGGATGGCAAAGAGCAGCCTGTGAGAGATTTCCCTAATGGGAGATGCCACCTTAACGTGGCTAGGAAAGAAATGGCTTATACTACAGATGAAGAAGATGAAAAAGAATGTGTTAGAGACCCTCCTGTGAGGATATGCCACTGAAATGCAGCTAAAAGAGAAAGGCCTTATGCTGCAGATGTGGAAATTAGGAAAAGAAAACTCAAGAGAGATTCTCCTAATGAAAGACGTTACCATAATGTGACTGAAAATGAAATGAGAAAAAGAAGAAAATTTGTAGTGTTAAACCACAGGATTTCTCTAGTGAGGTAAACAAGGATAGGATAATGGAAGAGTTAAATACCAGCCCATGCCATCTCACTCTTAAATCTGATCAAAGACGTTTCCAAATGTCTGATGTTCCCCGGAGACCTCATGAACTCCGATTGCTTTTTCCAATCATACTTAGTCAAGAAAACCATCAACCTACGTATGAAAGCTTAGATGTTGATGCCATCACAGCTTTTAAAAAGGCTTGCGTGTCCTACGGACCTACTTCCTCATACGTGTGGGAATATTTAAATGGCTGGAGCCAGGCAGCAAACTGGATTCCTTATGATTTTGAAGTAATAGCAAAAATAGGACTTTCTCCTTCTCAATATTTACAATGGAAAATGTGGAGAAGCGATATGGCTAAGGAAAAATTGCGATCGTTAGGAGCATCAGGTCGCCAACTCCCTGGAGGGAGGCAATTGACTTATGATATGTTAGTCGGAGATGGACAGTGGGTTACTACAGAGCAGCAGATACTGCTACCTCAAGCTGTGTTCATTCATATACGAGACGTAGCATTGTGGGCATGGGAGAAAATTGAAGCTGGGTCTGAATTTACAGGCAGTTATACAAAAGTCATTCAAGGAGCCAGAGAATCTTATGCTGATTTTGTAAGGCGTTTGCCAGACTCCATAGAAAAACAAGTTAGAGGAGAAGGCACTAGGAAATTGTTATTAAAGCAACTGGCTTTTGAGAATGCAAACGAGGACTGCCAGACTGTTATTCGTCCTATAAAAGAAAAGGAAGATATTTTTGGTTACCTCAAAGCCTGTCGCAACATAGGCACATTTAAACACCGTGTCCGCCTAGTAGCACTTGAAACCTTTGCCATTCAAAAGCAAATGAATGCTAAATGTTTTAACTGTGGCAAGCGAGGACACCTGAGAAAAAATTGCCGGATGCTTCCTACAACTCAAAGATACCATGTTGATACTTTTAACAGTCACTCCCCGGGAATATGTCCTAAGTGCCAAAGAGGCCGGCACTGCAAAAAAGAATGTAAATCTAAGTTTGATCGTGGTGGCAGACGCCTGTGGCCAGAAGACTCCTGAAGAAGCCATTCCCAGGTCCCAAACATCCAGGAGTTTACAAAACAGGAACATCCTATTCAATTTGTGCCTGCAGAGAAGCTTCAAACTTAAAACAGCCAGCAAGTAAATCCTGGAGGCTGAAATTCCAATCAATTGTGGTGAATGCATGTTATTCATATAGCACTTTTTCTACACAGCATTGCTTAATCATGTATGCCAATTTTTAAGTACAAGTTTTTACATTAAGTTATGTTCTCTGTCTCATTAAGTTCTTATTGTTTAAAATTAACAAAGTGATGTTCTTGCTTTAAGGAGTATTTGGGTGACGGCATTATATCGTTATAAGGTGAAAGTTTGCTGTTTTTGTGTTAATGTACCCAGGTTGTAACTGCATGTCTTTTGGAATGTTTTATCCATTGCAACTTTTGGGAACTTGGAATTCAAAGAAAAGACTGGGCTTTTGTAAATCTTGAAGGTTTTTTGGGGAGACATTTTTTTAAAAAAAAAAGGAGTGAAATTTTATCGTAATTTTGGTATAGAATTGAACTGTAACACACTGTTAGATTATTTCAAGCTATAAGTTAAATTAATGTGATATCGTCTACAAAGTGTTTGCATGTATTAATGTAATTCTTGTGCTTTTGGCTAGTTATCAAATCTCTCACTGCCTTTAATGTGTCAAGGTTTTGTATTTGCTTTAAAAGATATCTGAGTGATGTTCTCACATCAATAACCAATTGTAATGTATAATGTGTCATGCTAACTTCAACAACAAATCTTTCAGATATTTTCAGCTACCTTTAAAAAAGCATTTAAGTATTCAAAGGTTTCAAATCCTAGGGCTTCCCTTGGTATTCTTACGAGGCCTCAAGAATGCCAACGGATCTATCTCCTGTTTTGTGGAGACAGTTGACCAGGCTATTGAATTATATTAAGATTATTGCCAAATGCAAAATGGAGTAAAATTTTATTGTGTCAAAATGTTGTATGCTTCCATGGAATTGTGAAGGTTTAAATTTTAGTTTACATGCTTTTAATGATTTAGCTCTAAAGTTGTATCTGGTTGTTAATTATGTATTCTTAGGATGCCTATATTACTGGGAAGACTGAAATTTGCATTTTTAGATTGATAGAGGGATTTCATAGCGGCGATCAATGTTTTTCACTGAGTTTCTTGGTTCAAGATTATTGATTTAATATCATTTCACTTACAGATTTCTGGTGAACACTGCTACTAAGCTTGGTTGAGAATAATATTTTAAGTCTCCAAAAGTGTGTGTGTCTGTGTGTGTGTGCGCGCATACATGTGTGTCTTAACATTTTGTCTTTTGTAAAAGTTGTTTAAAATTGTTATCATGTGTTGCTGTTTGTTTATCAACAAGAGCAGGTTGCTCAGAGCTTTCTGATAGAATTGTAAAAGTATCAACATGATTTTAAACTGTTACTAAATCTAATTTACTTTGTCCAACAATACATGTTTTAAAATCAGAGGGGGGAATATGCTACCCCTGTGCGTGCACTAATTTGATCTTATTCACCTTTAATTTTCTTCAGATTTTGCCTTCTAGTGAGCAGCAGCTCTGTATTACTGGAGGCAGTTTGCAGGCCCAACGCAGATGTCTTTGGTTCGATGGAGGGACCTAGCCACTCACAAGTGTAGAGGTCCTGACCCCTTGCTAACTGTGGGAAGAGGATATGCTTATTTTCCCAGAAACTGAGCTGCAACCTGTGTGGATGCCTACTTGTAAAGTCCTGGACTCCATTCACTGGAGGAAGCTCCTGCAGTAAGACAGCTTCACGACCTCATCCTGAAAGATCCATCACCATCAAGGAAATATTGGAGAAGGACAAACCCCTCCCAATACCAGGTGACATGGGAGGTTCTAAGAGATTGGTGCATCAAGCACAACTGTCCCTGACATGATGTATTTGATAATACAACTGAATGATTGATACTGTGGAACACTAATAATCTATGGGAAAGGTTATGCTCTTGTCCCTAGAATTTCCTGATAGATCCTCAAAACTGTGGTTTCCCTATGGCTCATCTGACCTTGGAAGTGCAGCAACTCCCTTCAACGCAACGCTGCCCCTGGAGAAGATGGAACCCCCAGTGGAACTGCCTCTAAGAACTGAAAACTAAATTTGTTTAATATTCCTCTTGTTCCACTACAGGTCAGGAGTGCAGAGAAATTCTCCACCTTCTTAGGATGTTTGAGGAAGACTTTAAGTGTAAATTATTATTCATAGATAATAAATTCTTAACTGCCTTAGACATTAGAAAAGCCATATTAATTTGTGGTGGGATCCAAGGACGACTCTGACACCCTCTTAAAGGAGGTTGTGTGTACAGAGCAGGAAGGGATCTCAAGGCGGAGCAGGAGGATAAGAGGAGCTCTCTAGTCCCAGAGACCCCCGGAGGTCTCCCATGTGCTTTCACTACAGAAGCAGTGGATGCCTGCCTCATCAAGGAGGACCATATCCCGACTGCCAAGGGGATTACAAGGAAGGTGAGTGCCCTTGGAGGCCAAGAACTCTGAGGTCAGTCCTTTCCTAGTGAATTTCCCACACGGGATTGAAGTAGCCCAGTTCCCTCGTGATAGGGTCTGGTGACATCGGAACTTCAGCCAGGAGCCCCGGGTGGCACTCAGAGAGAAGTGGACTCAGAGGAGGAGCTTGCTCTAGTTCTTACCTAGCTCCAGCTGTGGTTCCCAGCCCTCTCTTACACTGACCATCAGGGTTGCTTGTGAGCCCAAAAATTATTTTAGATACTAGAGACTAATAAAGGTCAGCTAACTGATAATCACCCAACTTGTACCTAACTGATCAGGCTACAGAGAGACATGGATATAGAGTATATAGAACAGTCAGAACAAAGGCCATTAACTTATAATTGCTCAGCCTGTACTTACTGGTCAGGCTCCCTATTTGCTTTTCATAGACTTTACTAGGTTAGGATATAGAGTTAAAATCTTCCTCAGTCACTAGGTTGTTGGAGATTTCCCTGCTCACCTGCCTAATGCTTTTCTATGATTTGGTAGAATTATAAGATAAATGGCAAGGCTTAAATTGTAAGTTGAGATCCTCCCCAAAACTTTCATCAACTGTTAATACTAACTGTATAGAAACTATGATGTTAAGTTTATACTCAGCTGTTACATATGATGGATGTTAACTGTTCACTGTTCCTGTGCAACTCTGATTTAGGTTGAATTCAAAAACATGTTAGCTCGGGAGAAATTATAGCTGTTAATATATATAACATTGTTTCTCCCCATTCTTCTGCTCTTCCAAGAGCATGTCACCCCAGCTACAACTTTCAGGCCTAATTTTATAAAACACAGAAGGGGGATTTGTAGGAGGACATTGTGAGCCTGGAAGGCCAGCGAGCACAGGTTTACAGTTCATTGGGCAGTATTTGCATGAAAATGACCAAATGGCTATCTCTTGCATACCTGTTGGGAGATAGTTCCCACGGGTTGAGTAAACAGCATGTAAATGAGAACACCTAGCGTGATGTAAAGACTAAAGGAATTCTAATCTAGAGTGCGATAACAGTTGATGGTTTTGTTTATGAGCTCGATACTTCCTCCCCTACCCAATACGGACTTTCAGAGTATAAAGTCTGATGCCCCTAATAAACTTCGGCTTTGACCATCAGTCAGGGTCCACGCGTGTTATTATCGGCTCCGTGCACCAAGTCCGTCGCTGCGGGACAGCGACAATCATGTAGAGTTGATTTAAAAAGGATGTACAGTTTGATCACAGCATTTTTCCATCCGTGTGTGTAGATATTTTTAGGTGCTCACAGTTGGCTGCCCTGTAGTCGTAGGGTAGATGTGCTGCCCTCACTGGGCCAGCGTTGGACACGTAGATGATGTCATTATTCCTTGATAAAGATGTCCGGCTTCGGAGATGACCGTATCAGCACCACAATATCCTGGAAGCCGACTTAGAGCGTGGCATCACGGACGCTTTTAATATGTGCAATGGGATTGGTTTGCTGAAAGGCTGTTGCGGTTTTTGTTTTCCCCACCAGTGTATTAGGTAGTGCCTGGCCATACTTTGACCGAGTTGGATGTCAGCGTTTCTGATGAGTCTTGCTGTGCCTGCAGGAGGCCTTCTTCTTTATCATGCTGATTTTGGCTGTTGCTGAATGAAAGCAGTTGAGAGCCTGCTCATGTCTGGGCAGAGCCACTGGAGTTTCAGTGTCCTCGTTTGCGATGCTAACCCGATGAACATCTGTGTCTCCTTTAGCCTTCCTACACGGAATTTGACATCAGTGGCAATGTCCTGGCACTGATCTTCAACCAAGGCATGATCTGGTAAGCCAGCTGGATGGTGCATCACTGTTTGAAACCTCAGGGTCATGTACCATAGCCTCATCTAAGGGGAGAACAAAATCTGTGTGTAACTCAACATTCGAGTTTACTTTTTTCCCGTATTTTAAATCCTGATGTTCAGAGGGTCTCTCTCCTCTGACAGAGTGCATCTTCACCAAATGGTATGTTCTGGCCAGCAGGTTTATTTGAAGACTCATATTTTTATAACTTGTGATACCAGGCTCTAACTGTGAAATATGAAGAATCACATTACCATTTGTTAAATAAAATAAATTAACAAGACATTTCTAAAAAATTGATTTTGCTTTATTATTCTTACTAAATAGACTTACAATGCAATTTATGGCTATTTTGTAAAAAGTATCTTACCAAATTCAGTTGTGTAAAAAAATGAAGCATGCTTTAGGAAGGTCAAGTTAAAAAATGTGGTCCTTATATTACAGCTTTTTCATAGGGCCATTTGCCTATCAGACTTGTTTCTTGTGATGTGCAAAAGACTGTCTTATCTTTGCTAGAAGAAAAAACTCTCATTATAAACCCTGTCAGGTTAAGATGATTTGACACAGCAGAGATCATTTTTGAGTTTAAAAATTGAATCATCACCTCCAGTTCAATTGGGAACTATGTGTCTTAGAAACGTGTCACTCTTAACTAAGAACACCGCAACCCAGAAGCAGTCTCAACTGAGCTGCTTTATTCTGGGGCTTCATGCCCAATACAGTACTGTGCCATGGTCCTCGTTACAAGCATAGCTTTGGTTTTTGAACAAACTCTCTGTGTGTTGCTCAAATCCTTCAACCTTACCTGGCCTTAATTATCCAAACTTGGCATGCTGTTGAGACTGGACTCCCTGGAAAAATGTGAGAACCATCTTTGTCAGAGAGACATAAAGACAGCTCTCCATGGTCCCATCATTATAGCATGGGGCTTGCCAAATTCCTGGAGCTCACTAGATGGATTAATATGAAAATCAGATGCTATTGAGAGATGATTTCCACTATTGTCAGTTTTCTTTCAATTTGTAGAAATATAGTTATATTCATTTTATTTCAAAGGTAGAGAGTCACAAGGAATGACAGGGATACAGAAGGATCTTGCGTCTGTTGAGTTATTCACTGAGTAACTGAACAAGGACTGGGCCAGGCTGACGCCGGCAGCCCGGATGTCAACCTGTGTCTCCCACGTGGGTGTCATGGATGTACCTGATGTGACACCTGCCAGCTAGCAGGTGAGTGAACAGGACTCTGGGATCAGGAAGATGGCCTGGATTCAAACCAATACACCCTGAGTAGCATCTTAACCACTGTGCTGAATGTCTGCCTCTGTTATCAGACATGAACATGTAATTGCACCTCCTTGCTACCTGCGTTTTATACCTATGGCTCATCCGTTCAGAGAGGCATTCAGGAATCAAATATATCTGTGACTCTCTGAGCAAGGAGACAGGTCAAGGTGACCACTGACAGGAACAGTAGAGGGAAACACGTCCTTTGATTTCTCATATTCCTTTTTCTGGAGGGGATTCATTGTCATGGCAGAAAATGGCAAATAAAGCTGATGGAGTAGTGAGAAGTCACAGCCCCACACCAGTGGCTTTGCATAGAACAGGGCACGAACCTCCTGCGTGCACTGTCCGCTGTGTTCTTCCAGAATTAAGACAACAGATCGGCCTCGAAATTCATTTTTATTGTCAGAGAAGCTGTTGTCCTTGCTATCCTGATTGGTCTAAATGTGTAGTTTTGTAGTGTTTTTCCACTATTATTCCTATTGAAATTCCTAGTGGATCTGTACACCTTTTCCAGTTTCCAGTCTCTCACAGGCGGACCCATTATCCAAGTCTCTGCTGGGTCGGTTTCTCTGTATTCATTCTTGAGACAACGACCAGGCTTGATGCCGGTTGGTCTGCAGAGCATGTTCGAATGACAGTATGGGTTTTCTTGACGGCACAGCTATTCAGGCACTTTCCAGAGCGTCATCCCATTACTCACCTTCGCATCAATCCAGACATACTTCTGAAACTCCCGGGGAGTTGGTGAGGCAGTTGACGGAGACAGCGAGTAATGAGGAAAAGTGCAAGCAGAGGCTCTGTGTAAACAAGCTCCTCAGGACAGACAATTGCATTTTTTTTTTTTTAAGCATAAGGATCTGATATCTAAGTTTAACCATTTTATAGAAAAAAAAAATGGTATAGAGTTTTCGTGTTCAAGCCCTTTGTTTTGTGACTGGAAATTCTGAGTGGCTGTTTTAGGAATTCCTGAGCAGTAGAACTTATTTTTTGCAGATATGACGGAAGTCAGCATTCACAGGGAAAATCTAATCTGTTGTGATTTGGATGAAATGATCAACAACGTTTGTATTTCATGTTTACATGGCACCATAAGGTCCTGCATTGGTGTTTTTAAGCAAGGAAAGCACATGTTATCCTTATCCAGGCAGGAGACAGAGCAGCAGCAGAGAACGCGTAGAGAGAGACGCAGAGTTCTGCACGTTTCTGTGCTGCTGACTGGGGAGCTTTCTGAGCCTTGCCACTTCTCTCTCAGTTGTCACATGTGAGTAATTGACATATACCTGTCACTGGAGCAATAGGGGAGTTAAACAAAAGAAGCTTTCTTTTGCTTTGATCTTCTTGGAAGTAAAGCACTTTATAAAGCTAAGGTATTAGAATGAGTTATAACTGAGAGATGATGCAGTCAAGACCGGGGGAGGGACTCAGGGAGCTGAACTGCTGAGACAGTCGTGAGCAAAGAGAGGAGGAGCATTGAGACCAGCTGTTAGGATGCCTGGACCTTTTTTCCCCCTGGATTATGACTTTTGAGTAATCTGTACAAAATATCTATGTGTGGTAGTGTTTTTAATTTATTTGTTGCTGTGAATCCATATACTGTATTTGCATGCATTCACGCACATAGACAAGCAATGCATATGTATGTGTAACTGCATGTGGCTCTCCTCAAGGCTGTTTTTGAAATTATGTACAAACCTATGTCTTAGCATCAACTAAGCTGGGCAGCCAGGAAACTCAGTTTCTAATTCTAGTGGCTTAAGAAAAGAACGCATTCAGTGTGTGTTGGGTAGAGCTCTGGCTCTTATAGCTTCACTTTAACAATTCACACGGATGGAATAAGGTCCGTTTGAAACTTTGCTGGTGACAGTAGCAGCAGAGAGAAGAGTGAAAAATAGTACAGAAATGTGCAATTTCTATCCAATAGTGAAATATTTCATATATACATATTTGATATTTATTTTGTTGTTGTAAAGTCAGATATACAGAGAGGAGGAGAGACAGAGAGCAAGCTCTTTCATCTGATGATTCACTCCTCAAGTGACTGCAACGGTCAAAACTGAGCCAATCCAAAGCCAGGAGCCAGGAGCCTCCTCCAGGTCTCCCAACCAGGTGTAGGGTCCCAAGGCTTTGGGCTGTCCTTGACTGCTTTCCCAGGCCACAAGCAGGGAGCTGGATGGGAAGCGGAGCCACCAGGACCAGAACTTGAGTCCATGTAGGATCCTGGCACGTGCAAGGCAAGGACTTTAGCCACTAGGCTACCATGCTGGTCTCCTCATTATAGTTTTATTCTGAAGGAAGCCATATGGCCAAGACTGACTTTTACACAGGTGTATTGCACCAGGAGGAGTGGCAGTTGGGGCTGTTGTCCAGGGCTTCGCAGCTTTGGCCTATCAGCTGAGGCTATGACTCATCTACTTGCTGGCTTTCTTGGACTTCCATCTCTCCTCTTGTTGCCCTGTAGCAATGGCATACTTGGCTGTGTTAAAAATCCATCCTCTTATAAAGATATCTATACTTTAATATCTTAGAAAGGTTTTGATTGATTTGGTGTACTAAAATTGTTGCCAGCCATATCTGTATGTACTGGCTACATGCCGTACCCAAAATGGCGCCGGCCAGAGAAGCCACATCTTGGTGTTTGGTGCAGAGTCACGTAGCCTTCGCAGTACTGCGCAGGCGCCTAGCGCATGCGCAGTGAGCTGCGGCGCTAGGCACGTAAACACTGGGACTGACGAATCCAGTGGCCCAGAACCCTGCGTAATCATGACGCCGACCTATCATCGGTGGAGGCGGGGCCAGACAGCACATAAGAGCAGAAAGCCTGCCGGGATCTGAGCCTCTTTCCTCTTCATGTTGCTGTGCACAATAAATTTTACCGCAGGAGGCTTCACTCGCGTCTGCGTCTTATTGCTGGGCGGTAAGACACGTGGGCGCGACATAAAATATCCTTCATACCTGCTGTTCACAATTCTGTCAGCACGACAACCCGAATCATGACACGATTTCACCCACCAAAGAGTGAGTTATATCTGGGTTAGCACAGGTACAGTTATGGCAGAAACTAATTTCTTTGCTTAACTCAGAAATTTCCCCATAATGCATTGCACTTACATTGCATGGATTACTCTGTGATTCTGCATGTGCAAGGAGTATACAATACTAGAGTAGTGATGCTGCGAGCGTTTCTGTACTCGGGACAGTTGAGAAGATAAGGCTCTGCTTATATTTGTAAAACAAGTTCATATATACCTTCATTCTGATTTGGGACTTGCACGTTACTGCTTGTATTCCTTCGTGCTGCTAACTGATTTTCTTATAAAAAATAAAAATACATTTTGTTGAGATAATCGTTGAGGCCACTAATAAAAGTAACCTAACCCAAGTGGTTTTCTGATTAAAAATGTCACTTTAAAAAATAGTTTTTAAAAGTTGTGTGCAAAAAAAAAAAAAAAAAAAAAATCAGTGGCTAAGACTAAAGCACAAATTTAAATATTTGAGCTGAATTTAGATGTACATATGAAATTTTCATACTAAAAATATACAGTTAAGCTAGCTTTAAATGACCAATGAGTTATAAGTCATTTCAGCAGCTACAAAGAACAAATAGTATCTAAACAGAAAAGCTTAACTATGACAAAAGTAATGAATCCAAATTTATAGTTCATTTGATTGGAATGAGTGAGTTTAAGAATCCATTATAAAAATATTACATGTAGTAAGTCTGTTAATCACTGATGTGCCTGTTAAGAGAAATGAAACTTGTATTGGATTTTGAAACAATTATAACATATCGCTTATCCTGTTCTACTTTATTAATGACAGCAGGGATAGTTGCTAATAGCACAAGAATTATGTATGCAATCCCTGTAATAACAGGAGAACTGTAGAATGTGTGTGCAAGATGCAAATAGGTTGATGTAAAAGGCACGGCTGAAAGCGGTCATACGATTCCCGCCTTTTGAGAGGAAGCAGCCGGTGAATGTGCAGGTCTGCGTGACGCTGCGAGGAGTCAGGACCCAGAAGGAGCCGGGCCCTGTCTCCCTGCGTGACGCTGCGAGGAGTCAGGACTCAGAAGGAGCCGGGCCCTGTCTCCCTGCGTGACGCTGCGAGGAGTCAGGACCCAGAAGGAGCCGGGCCCTGTCTCCCTGCGTGACGCTGCGAGGAGTCAGGACCCAGAAGGAGCCGGGCCCTGTCTCCCTGCATGACCCTGCGAGGAGTCAGGACCCAGAAGGAGCCGGGCCCTGTCTCCCTGCATGACGCTGTGAGGAGTCAGGACCCAGAAGGAGCCGGGCCCTGTCTCCCTGCGTGACGCTGCGAGGAGTCAGGACCCAGAAGGAGCCGGGCCCTGTCTCCCTGCATGACGCTGTGAGGAGTCAGGACCCAGAAGGAGCCGGGCCCTGTCTCCCTGCGTGATGCTGCGAGGAGTCAGGACCCAGAAGGAGCCGGGCCCTGTCTCCCTGCGTGACGCTGCGAGGAGTCAGGACTCAGAAGGAGCCGGGCCCTGTCTCCCTGCATGACGCTGCGAGGAGTCAGGACCCAGAAGGAGCCGGGCCCTGTCTCCCTGCATGACGCTGCAGGGAGTCAGGACTCAGAAGGAGCCGGGCCCTGTCTCCCTGCGTGACGCTGCGGGGAGTCAGGACCCAGAAGGAGCCGGGCCCTGTCTCCCTGCGTGACACTGCCGAGGAGTCAGGACTCAGAAGGAGCCGGGCCCTGTCTCCCTGCATGACGCTGCGAGGAGTCAGGACTCAGAAGGAGCCGGGCCCTGTCTCCCTGCGTGATGCTGCGGGGAGTCAGGACTCAGAAGGAGCAGGGCCCTGTCTCCCTGTGTGACACTGCCGAGGAGTCAGGACCCAGAAGGAGCCGGGCCCTGTCTCCCTGCATGACGCTGCGAGGAGTCAGGACTCAGAAGGAGCTGGGCCCTGTCTCCCTGCGTGACGCTGCGAGGAGTCAGGACTCAGAAGGAGCCGGGCCCTGTCTCCCTGCGTGACGCTGCGGGGAGTCAGGACTCAGAAGGAGCCGGGCCCTGTCTCCCTGCGTGACGCTGCGAGGAGTCAGGACCCAGAAGGAGCCGGGCCCTGTCTCCCTCCGAGCCAGGCCCTGTCTCCCTGTGTGACACTGCCGAGGAGTCAGGACCCAGAAGGAGCTGGGCCCTGTCTCCCTGCGTGATGCTGCGAGGAGTCAGGACTCAGAAGGAGCCGGGCCCTGTCTCCCTGCGTGACGCTGCGAGGAGTCAGGACTCAGAAGGAGCCGGGCCCTGTCTCCCTGCGTGACGCTGCGAGGAGTCAGGACCCAGAAGGAGCCAGGCCCTGTCTCCCTGCGTGATGCTGCGAGGAGTCAGGACCCAGAAGGAGCCGGGCCCTGTCTCCCTGCGTGATGCTGCGAGGAGTCAGGACCCAGAAGGAGCCGGGCCCTGTCTCCCTGCGTGATGCTGCGAGGAGTCAGGACTCAGGAGGAGCCGGGCCCTGTCTCCCTGCGTGATGCTGCGAGGAGTCAGGACTCAGAAGGAGCCGGGCCCTGTTTCCCTGCAGGATGGGGTCGTTCTTTGCTCCGAGTCTCCCGGGCATCAACATCCTTCGTCTGCACACGTCCATGTACTTCCAGTGCTGGGCCGTGATGTGCTGCAACGTCCCCGAGGCTAGAGTCTTCAAGGCGAGTCGCTCCAACAACTTCTACCTGGGCATGCTGCTGCTCATCCTCTTCCTGTCCACCATGCCGGTGTTGTACATGATTGTGTCCCTCCCGCCGTCCTTCGACTGTGGCCCTTTCAGGTGACGAGCTGCAGTGTGTGCACGTGTGTCCTGGGGGGTGGAGGCGCCAATGGCCGCGTGTGTGTGTGTGTGTGTGTACAATTGCGTTTTGGCTAGAGGAATGATATCCTTTGGCCACTCTGCTCATTATGGGACATCTGTTTTCTCATTTGGAAATTGTAAAAAGGGAAGTAATTTGTGCTGCTGTAAGTTCTTCCTGAGTGACTGATGGAGCTGAGCCGTCTCCATCACAGGATGCAGCAACGGACAGGATGCCATTACACTGACGCTGGTATGGGAATTTTCCTGGTGTCGGCCCATCACGCTCAGCCACAATCACGCAGACCACCACCTCGAAAGGAGATGTCCCCATAGGTTACCTAGCAAGTGAAATCATTGTTAAGCAAGAATAAGTAGAAAGTTACTCAAAATGCTAGATGCTAGTACAAAGGTTAAATGCAATTCCTTAAATATAATCACAAAACTATCGCTCTAGTAAGTGGCCAGGAATCAGGAAGGTTCTGGGATTCAAGTTGGACATGTATTTTATTTCTCTTCCTCGGGACAGAGATTTCGTAATGACACGTTACAGAAAGCAAAGTCCTAGAGGTCTTAAAAGATTTCATTTCCTGAAGAGCCTTGGACATTCATGTGGTGCAAATGCCCCCAAGAGTCTCTGGGTGCTGTCACCAGGCAGCAGGTAGTTCCGCTCTCTCCGTTCTGTGAAGTAGAGGAGAGAGTGAAAAACCTTGTGAGTGGCAAGCGTGGAGCTAGCGTGGCGACGTGCAATTTGCTTTTCATCTGTCCCGCTCAGGCTGTTAGAGTCCACAGACCAAGTATAAAGAGAGGCATGTATGAAGCTGATGGAGCTAGGCTAACTGGAGCTCTGTTATGCTCAGGAAATGGCAGTTGACAAGATTCTTCACTTCAGCGTGCGTATATGTGTATTGGCTGAAGTGGATAATGCGGACAGTGACATCTGGTGGCTAAAGCTGAAATTACAGTCGAGAAGGAGGCATTTGTCTTGTTTGGTAACAGAGTAGCAAGTATGAGAGAGATGCTGCTGTAAGACTTCAGTTGCAAATTACTCACACCACTTAATATCTAGGATAACTTTTAGGTGCGTTTTAAGGTTTTTTAACTGAAAGTTGATCCTGCGCAGTAAAACGTAGCAATGCCTTTAGTGATCGCTAGGGAAACCACACAGTGTAAGGAAGGAACGGGCTGGTGGCTACACAGCTGCATTTGGATTTAAAACACTGATGAGTAAGCCCCACAATGATGGTGCGGGTTTCACTCTTTAAGTAGTAACTCCTTTTGCCGTACACTGAGTTACTCAAGCTTCTTACTGCTAACCCGTGAGTCTGTGTAAGGCATTGCATCCGATTTGAACCTGGACTGTCCTTATTGGCAAATGTAGGTAAAATTACTGCACGTGTGGTACTATTTTGAGATCAAGAAAGTTAAAATAGTTTTACTCCAACACTGGGGAGAAGGTAGCTTCATAGTACTTGGTTCATTTTCCTCTCGCTTTCCTCAGTTTGGAACAAAAGAATGGTTATTCGGGGTCTGGCGCAGCGGCCTAGTGGCTAAAATCCTTGCCTTGAATGTGCCGGGATCCCATATGGGCGCCGGTTCTAATCCTGGCAGCCCTGCTTCCCATTCAGCTCCCTGCCTGTGGCCTGGGAAACCAGTTGAGGACAGCCCAAATCCTTGGGACCCTGCACCCATGTGGGAGACCTGGAGGAGGTTCCTGGCTCCTGACTTTGGACCGGTGCAGAACTGGTCGTAGTGGTCACTTGGGGAGTGTCCAAATGAAGATAATTATTGTTACTGTTCCATCGCATTTCCTGACAATTGGCATTTTTCGCTAATCATGCCAAGAATTTTGAACATTTTGTAATTTTTTAGTTTCTCACATACTTAACTGTTAATGGAAATTTTACTTTTAAATAATGTGATTTATATCTTACTGTAAAGGCAACATGTGTTTATCCTAGAGAAACCAGAAATTGTGGAAACTTAGCATTAAGGAAAAAAATATGACCCATCGTTCAAACAGTAAAAATAACAACATTTTGGCATTTGTATTCTGATTTCCTCTTTATGATGACTTTAAGCAGCTGAGCTCATTTACTCAGCACAAGTTCAGATAGAACTTGTCCAGATACAGCTTTGCGACTGCTGTTGCATTGTTCATCCAAGGTTTATACCTCAGCCTGTCCACTGTCCTGACGTTTCCGGCTCGTGCTTTCATTTCTGTAAGTCCAGAACACAGTCCTGCATGCTACTTTGTTAATGAGTGAGTAATGACTGATAGCGCGTGCTAGGAGGTGGGGCAGTCTTGTTCGCGTAGAGGCAGGTTCACACACCCAGTGGGTGTTCGGATCCCGAGAACGGCTCAGTCCGGGTCAGCAGAAAGCGTTCCCCGCAGACTGCGCATGTGTGGAGCAGATGACGCTGGCCGCATCTCTGGCATGTGAAGTCGGAGACAAGAGGAGTTCACAGGACACTGGCACGGCACACCGGGTGACCAGGCACGGCTCGCTGGGGATTGAGAGATGCTTCTGTAATTTGACAGTGATTAAGACATCTGACTCATTTTTCTGGCGAGACTCGGTTTGGAAAAGGGGACCCAAGAATGCGAGATTTGGGCGACTTTGTGTTGAAACACCATGTTAAGATCTTTTTGCAGGGCCCGGTGCAATACGCTAGTGGCCGAAACCCCCGTCTTGCATGCGCTGTGATCCCACGTGCGTGCTGATTCGTGTCCTGGCTGCTGCGCTTCCCATGCAGCTCCTGCTTGTGGCCTGGGAAATCTGTAGAGAACGAATCAAAGCCTTGGGACCCTGTATTTGCAGGGGAGACCAGAGGAAGCTCCTGGCTCCCGGCTTCAGATCGCCTTAGCTTTGGTCCTGTGGCTGCTTGGGGAGTGAACCAGTGGATGGAAGATTTTGGAAGATTTTTCTCTCTCTCCTTCTCTTTGTAAATCGGACTTTCCAAGAAAAATAAATAAGTCTTTTTATTTTTTAAAAATATATTTTTGGAATAGACATGATTTAATAACGTTCTAGGCCCCCTACTCTGACCATATTCATCAGCTGTGACCCGAGATGGGAGGATGGATTTTCTGGTTCTTTCTGATTCTTTTTAATTCTTTCGCTGTGCTCCATGTGGCTGCAGGTAAGGGATGTATCAATTAGCAGAGAAAAATGATGAAGCTGCATTGGATCAAAGTAATTTAATCTTAAATTATTATCTGGAGGCTGCATCGCCCCCCCCCCGTTATGTATCTTAAGTCTTATTAATTATTGTATAAATCTATAATCTTTGAAGCAAAATTTGTCCCCTTCAGTGCTGTAACTGCTGACAAAATACCTGATGACACCCTCTGCCTGACGGATGACGGTATTAGTTCTGACTGAAGGGAGAAAAAAAAATCTGATTTGGAACTTATGGGTCGTATTTATTTAATAGTTGAAAATGTTCTATTCTGATGATACATACAATTTGGTGAAACACACCCTATCTTTTCTAAAACATATGTATCAAAAAGCTTTGTACAGTGAATCTGACATTGAAATTGCAGATAATCTAAGTTAAGATAGCCTGCTCTCACCTTCCCAATCGATGGTAGCAGGTGTTCCGTGGCCTTGGAGAGTCACAGCAGCGCGGCCTAGTGGCGTTCAGAGGGAACACAGAGAAGCACGTGCTGTTCTCCGTGCTATCACCCTTTGTGTTGGAGGGTGAAAGCATCGCATGGGAAGAGCTATTGGATTATATGTGCCTTTTATTCGGCGGGCCATTCTTTGTGCTCATTTCCAAAGCCAGTTACAAACTAAACATGTTTACTCTGCCCAAAGAGTTCATTCTCCAACTGCTGGCTGAGAGGGCAAGCTTGGGGGCTGCTTGTAAAACATATTCAATCCAAGTTTTAGAAATGCAGTTTGTAGAAGTCTTCTAATGCCGTGACTAATTTCTTAATAGCCTCGGCTGTGTGTTTTTGTTGGGACACCGTTTCTCAGATCTTATCCACGTGTTGACAATGCATGGGGCCAAATATTAGGAGTTGCAGCTCAGTATAAGATTTTTAATGTGACAGAGTACGGGCATCGTAGAAAGATTTCTAATGATCTTGAACTAATCATAGTTCCCATATACTTTTTTTTTTCCCCACCCACCCCCTTTTTCTTTCTCAGTGGCAAAAATCGGATGTTCGAAGTCATTGGCGAGACCCTGGAACATGACTTTCCCAGCTGGATGGCGAAGATACTGAGGCAGCTCTCGAACCCCGGACTGGTCATTGCTGTTGTGCTGGTGATGGCGTGCGTACCTCCCCTGTGCGGACAGGGTCTTTATGCTGTGCTCCCTGGCTCCTCGGGAGTGTCGGCCATTCCAGCTCTTTCCTCCCCAAGGGCTGTGCTGTAACCCAGCCAGATTCAGGGCTGATTACATGTTTTTGAGAGCTGAAATTCATGAGGCATATTCTTATCTTATTGGATGGAATTCACAGCCATCTGCATCTGGCTTTCCCTCCCCGGGATTATAGGATTTGTTCCCAAGTAACCAAAATAATTATCAGTAAACAGCTAAAGCCAGGGAAACATCAATGTTAAGGGCTAAATCTAATCAGTATGTTGGAGCGTCCCCCGCAGCCCGCCCCCCAGCTCTTATTCCGTAAAGCAGATGGCTGTGCATATACAGAAATGATGAGCCTCCAAGTTAGTGACCCCTGGGGGGGGGGGGCTCCATAAGCTGTATTTTAGAACCAAGAGCTTAAGGGGTCTTAATAATTACCCTGTGTCCTTAGAAGACTGTCAGTAAGTGTGTTTATGCTAATAGAACCAGAGGACCAGAGGGTCTTGCAAATGTCACTTCACAGTGATTTCTGAGGAAGAACTTGGCAGGAGGTTTTGTTCCCATAGAACTTTTATTGGCTTCGGAGCCTTGGTCAACCCATATACACTTGCCTCTAAAATAAAAATACATACTTACTATGGAAAAGCCAAGAAAAGTGCCTCAGTTCTTCCTTTAAACCCCAAAGTGCCTCCTGCACCATCAATCAAGAAGGGCAGGGATGAATCCACCTGAGAGACACTTCAGGAACAGCATTGATGGGAAGGGCGGGATTGTTTGGATAAAGGCGAAGGGAGGAATCCCCAGGGCGCCATCTCCCAGTGGGTTGGAGTAAATGAGCTGAGAATCCGACCAAGTTGTTACCGTCATCTTGGTTGTGACCACGATCTCAAGTCTCCTAAGAGAGGGGGCAGGCGTCATACGCAACATTATAGATTTTATAAACTAAGAAAGGGCAGGTGGGAAGTGAGTTTTCCTGCTACGTGAGACACTAAAAAGGCAGTGCTGGGAGTTAAATCCATTGGCAGGGAATCCAATGTTCACTTCCTTAACCCGGGATGTCTTCTATGCAGAAAAGCTGATGGGAAAAATCAACAGCAAGACAGATCGCTCTTATAAATTAGAGACCCTTGATGGTGAGGCGACCTAAAGAATCTGATAACGACATCTCTGGGTGTGTTGGGAAACGACCTGTCGAGCGAGTGCAGCGTGTCTCGCCAGATGGCCATCAAAGTGATTTCCGTACTCTACACGTTCATGACAGCAGTGGCTTCTAAGAGCATGTCTCGGATATCTGAGCATCTCTGCGAGTCAGGGCCATTTTAGTGGCATAAGTGAGATCCTGTTCAGAACATGCACACACAGTAGAAACGTCCTAGCTTTTGTGATGGTGTTCTTTGCTGAGGGATGCCCGTTTGTAAGCAGAGGAGCAGCTTGATTCAAATGCCACTGTCTAAACAGTGAGCAGTCTGCCGCAGGTGTAGGCCGGGAGCCGACGCTGGCATTGGAGAAACGGACTTCAAGTCCTGCCTTCTCAGTCTCACCGATTTTTTTTTTTTTTTTTACACATACTTGAGTTCTGGTTCAGTGGAGACATCGGATGGGCTCCAAGCTGGTAGTCACGGATGGACCAGACAGCAGATGTTTTAGGCCAAGATGTCACTGAGGATCTTAGTGAATACTCACATAACCACTTAAGGATGTGAAAAGCGTTCTGAGTTCATGGACCAAACTAACCAGCCTGGGGGCTGGGCTGGAGTTGGAAGTCGTAGGCCTGCCCCTTGTTGGGACACCCTGCAAGGCAAGCTGAGACCCAGGAGGGGCCAGTGTTAGCTCTGAGCTTCTGATTTAAAGTCCAAATTTCAGTTTATTACTGATTTTATGGTTTTTTTTTCACACCCGGAGGCCTCATTTTTTCTTTTATAGGGCGCATACGGTTGGCTTGGCTTTTTATTACCTTTAATTAAGAGACATTTTGAATTTCCCCAGTGGTTCTTCCAGAATGAGCCTCGATGGTTTTGCAGCATTTGAGTAGAGCTCGGTTAGTTCTCCGCAGGCACTTGGATCCCTTTGGAAATGAGGAAATGAGTTATGGCAAGGCAGGGAACCAGTGTTGATAAGATCAGAATCCACAAACGGAAATGACTTCTGAGGTCTTCGACTTTGCCACCCAAATCAAGGGAAAGTTCTAGGCAAATCCTTGCAACACACACACACATTTATCGAACACCTGTGTGTGTGTGTGTGTGCGTGTGTGGCAGATAATCCTTAGATACCTGCTTGCATGTCTGTAATTCCAAACTCCCTCCACTGATATAAGAGACAACCCAGTTAAAGTGTATCAATAATTGGGTTGCTAACTCCAGATGGCCCATAAAAGATATAAAAGATATTATCTGGCACGGTGGCGAGTAGAGGAGATGTGTTCAGTACCCAACTATTTGCCACAAACAGCAGTGTCACTTTCATTTTTAAAGAGCATTTCTTTTTCTTTGTTCATTTTTTCCCCCTAAGATGAGAGTACTGCTTTTAGCAGAATTGCTAGGTTGCAATTTGCTTTTTCTGGAAGCATATTCTTTTATAAAGACAAGGAGAAATAGAAATGGAAACAATATATTTTATGGAAAAAATCCATATTAATCTACTACGCCTGTGAGGATTCTGTTCCCAGTTAAAGGCCAAAGGAGGGAATTTAGGGTAGAATGTGGCTTTCCTCTTTTGACATGTAGCATCAATACATTTTCCTCTCTTGGATACCATTGCTGTTAAATTAACAAGTTGTTTTTAATTACAACTTAATATGATGTCAGTGTGTTTCCAAGAGGAAGCCAGTATTGAGTGGTGCAGCCTGGAGGACGGAGCTTGGGACCCTCCTGGACTCGTCCTTGTCACTGGGCAGTCCTGAGCCGAACCCTCACTGCTACCTACACAGTACAGGTGGCACCCCCTGCGCGCTCATCGAAGGATTTAGTCACCGTCAGTTTACGAAGAATCTCGAGGAGCTGAAAGATGGCATGCATTTTGCTTTATTATTATTTTTTTATTTTATTATTATTTTTCTACATTTAGTTTGACCATCTATTATCTCAATGCTACTGCCAAGGGCCAGAAGGCAGCAAACCTGGATCTCAAAAAGAAGATGAAAATGGTAAGAATGCGTTTCACAGAAACGTCGTCTTACTTAGTGTCAAGGAGGAAGGGAGGAGTTCTGACTGCTGCTCCCGTCTCTTCCGGTGTAGCAAGCGCTGGAGAACAAGATGCGGAACAAGAAGATGGCGGCCGCCCGCGCAGGTGAGAGGCGCTGAGGGCGCGAGCTTCATTTCTCAGCTGCCGCCGTGCTCCCCGCTTTGCTTTGTTCCTCCAAATGGAGGGTTCGATAGCGGGCGGTCTGCCTGAAGTGGGCAATTCCGTCCACAGTCCCATGGCCCGTGTTTCAAGTCTTCGCTTTATATTCAGGGAGATGGGTTGTTTTACGAGGAATTTTAAAAGGGGAGAAAGAAAAAAAACTTAGGAATGTAAATTTAACAGTAGCTTTTTAAAAAAATTAACCTTGAATACTGGTAGAAAATGAAGAGAACACCCCAAAGTCACATTGCAGACACAAAGGCAGACTCGCCCTTGCACATTTTGACTATTTTTACACTTGGATGGAGACAATGGGAAGATCCCAGGGGTGTGTCTCTCTGAGCTCATCACAGTGGCTGCCAGGAGCCTCCTCTAATCCATTAGCTGTGCTTTTTCTAAGCCTGCTGAATTATAAAGTAAACTTGGCCCTCCCTAGCTGTAATATGCATGTTTTGCATCCAAAGATCCAATCAACTGCCAATCAAAAACATGATTTTTTTTTATATAAAATCACATTAGGAATAATCCTGTGCAAATTTAAAAATAACATCATTATCCCTTAAACAGTACATCCTGGCAGCTGTTTACCTACAATGTGCATCGCATTAGGCAGTGTGAGCAATCCAGAGATGGTCTAATGTGTGTGTGTAGGCTATACTTAAAAAGTGCCATTTTGTGGTAGGGATATGCGTATCTGTGAATTTTGGTGCCTGAAGAGTATTGGAACCAATCCTCTGTGGTAATCAGGAGATCATTTCCACGGGAAACAAGAACGCAAGTGGTCCTTGGAAGGCCAGCCTCCAGAGTCAGGAAGTGCAGGGCCGACACAGACAGAGCCCTCTTCGTCACGGGCCTTTCCGGGAGCGCGGGAGGGGAGGGTTAGTGCGCCCTCCCCATCATCGTCCAGGTGACGACTGGCCAGCATCGCTTGAGTCCATGGGGGAAGAATTACATAGGGGCGGGAGGTACGACTTCTCCACTCGTAAACCTGAACTTGCTGCC
The DNA here is from genome assembly GCF_017591425.1 of Ochotona curzoniae. Taxonomy (NCBI): domain Eukaryota; kingdom Metazoa; phylum Chordata; class Mammalia; order Lagomorpha; family Ochotonidae; genus Ochotona; species Ochotona curzoniae. Next base: position 1,097,405 of record NW_024467090.1, read on the forward strand.
TAAGACAGAGACAGTCATCCCCTTAATGTTCATGTCTGGGGGTGCCGGGTGCTGCAAAAGTCTGAGCTTTGTGGAGCTCTCCTGTGAACTGTGCTGCTTCTCAACTATGAACGTAAAATTTCTGTTAAAATAGATGTTAGTTTAACAGTCACTGCTTGTCCTCTCTCAGTGTCACTTTCTTAAGAGTTTATTCCCACTTCCGTGTCTTCAGTTCTGTAACTGTCATGTTTGGGAGAAGGCAAGAGGTCATTCCAGCGTCTTACTTCCGTGGCCTAGACAAACCTTCACGAGTCCTTCACCAAGAGAAGCAGTGACTAGATCTCTTTTTCTAATTGTGTCCAGCCCATAGCCCTTACCTGAGAAGTGATGACTGTAGACTTGAAGTCTAAGAAGGGGTTACAGTAGTGGGTGCTGCGTAGGTTCATTTAGACTTTGCAGATGGGGAACTAGAACAGCATACAACACACATCCCAGCAGCGCTTTTGTGTAACAGGACAGCACCAAATTCGTGCTTAAAGTGGTAGGTGCAAAGTTCTGGATTCTAAGCTAAGAATTCTAGTTGAGACTTACTGTTCCCTTAATGAAATAATGGTGCAATGTTCTAGCATGCCATTAGCTGACTTTCCCCGAGCTGTGTGCAGTCTCACAGTAACTATGCCCTGAGTAGTTATTGGACAACGAGGACCTCTTGGCTTTGGAAAGATCTGAAAATGATACATCTCCATGTTCATTACATTTGCAGTTGTGAGTAAGCATTGCAAAAAAGCAAGACTTTGATTCTCCTGTAATTGCAATTTATCAGAATTTTATTAAGTAAATATAGAAACATTTTGAATAGAAAAGTGGTGAGTATTAAAGCAGAGTAGGGCACTTTTGGAAGATGCACATTTCAGACAGCCTCCCCTTAGACAGCTAAGCAGGAACCGAGCTCAATGTGCCTTTGTTGGATCAGCGCTTTCTCTCTTTTTTAACAGCCGCAGCTGGTGGTGGCCAGTAACTCGCACAGATATCTGGACGGTTTCTTTCTGTTGAAGAAACAACCCCTTGTTCTACCCCAGACGGATTATCAAGGTCATGTTCTTGCATAAAAGCATCATCAGTCCCACGTGAACCAGGGGTCTCCACCTCTTCTCAATTACAGATCTGTTCCTGCGCCACTGCTTTTTGCCCTGCTCTGCCCCCCTGCTTTAATGCAGTAAATTGCTGGTGTGACCCAGCTATGTAGGCTAGGATGGGGGTTAATTTTCAAAACAATGCTTGTTTGCTAAAGCCCATTTCTTCAGCCTTGTCTTGAGCTACGCGTGACTTTACCTTCCTGTTTTTCCGTCTAAGCTCAGAAAATAAGGAACTCACCTACTTTTACGAGAGCAGAAACATATATATATATATAAATATATTTTTTCCTCCTGTTCCCACAAATATACATGCAGCCTGGATTTGGCCTGAGAAGGAATTGAGTCGCTAAGCGAGTGCAGAGTGGGGATGTCTCCTGCCTTCACGAGCTTCTTGACTCTGAACCAACCCAGCTCTTCATCAATTCAAGTAAGGAAGAGAACCAATGCCAGAAGTGACTGCTGCCCCACAGTGTGTCTGTTCGAATTTCAGTGACCGTTTCCCTGGGCTTACTCTCTCAGCATTCTACAAGTTTTCGTTGCTTTGTTGTCAAGGCTAGAAAACACACTTCTGTTTGTGGGCTTTTGTGTCTCGGTGAGTTGAAAGAATATTGTAAAATGAACATCAGCCCTGACCGCGAGCAGCCATGCCCACTTGCCCTCACCAGCCTGGGCAGCATGCCTCCACTCCGCCCCTCTCTGGAGCCACACCAGTCCCCCTGCCAGTCCCTGCACCGGCCATGCTGATGTGTGTCACCCTCCTGTGGTTTCTCCTTTCTGACCTCACGATTCTGTCAGTCCTCTTGCTGATCGTCTTTTCCCGATAGCATCGCTTCTCCATCACGGAGCCTTCACGACAGGCTGCCTTGAGTGCGTAGGTCGTTAGTTATGTTTATCTCCATGTGATTTTCAGTGGTTCTTGTATGCACGCGTCGTCTTTCCTACACAGGTTGTAAGCTCCCTTTGAGCAGGGACCGTATCTTCTCATCCTTTTGTATGCCTAGGACAGTGCTGTGCACAGGTAGGCGCGAAATAAATGCTTGTTAATTAAATTGAATCAATTTAACTTACAGCAGTTACATTATGACATTAAAACTGTTACTTGCATGAAAAATGTTACTATGATGAAAGAAATGGATTATGTGTTGATGGGCCAAGTTTATTATTTCATTAGATTGGAATGCTGATGAGTAAATAAAGCCAGAGTTGATTTCAACTTGGAAAATTTTTGCACTGTGGTAATCATATCAGATATTCGATGTATTATATTGCCAAATTTACGGTGTGGTTGACACTCCCTTGCCGTTGCTCTGCCTCATAAACATGGTGAGAGGTGACAAACTGCTCCCCCAAGACATTCGCCTCCCTGAGGCGGTGCGCTCATGTGATATGCTGAGCAAAGTTTCAGCCTTTCTGTCAGTTGAAAAATGCTTGGAGTTTTTAAACCACTTAAATACACTGACTGGAGCATGTTGGTTTGTCCTGCCGTCTCCCCAGCGGCAAAATCCCCACACAGCGACTGCTCCTTCCGGGCTGTTCGAGAACTGTTCACGGTGGCTGGCACTGGGATGATCGGACTGCCAGCGGTTGTGTCTGCATTGCTGTTTCCATGATTATGATCAGAGCTCTAGGGAAAATTCAGACAGCAAGGAAGCAGGAATTAGGTGGCGAATCTCTGCAAAAACTAAATTTACTTAACCGAATTATTTGATCATTCGTTTTGAAAACCCAGAACCTGCATTCACACACACTCTTTGAATTGTTGCTTTTGACCTTTGAGGAGTACACATGAGCTAAACCAGCTCCAAGGGTTTATTACAGCATGAGCCTCATCAGGACTGGTTTTTTTTTTTGTTTTTTTTTTTTTTCTTATCTTAAAGGAATCATCATGTTTTTCTTCAAGTCTCTGAACCAAAAATATATATCAAAATAAAAAATAAACAGGTTGTCAAAAACAAGAAACTTCAGTCAGGCTGGCAGGTGTTCTTAGCTTCCATGTTTGTATGAATTTTTGAAAGAGATGCTGAAACTTAACTATAACTTAAAAAAACCTCAATTGTCGTATTTTGTTCCGTCTACTTCCAACAGGAAGAAAGTCCGTCGCTGTGATGTTACAGTCGTTCTCAAACCTCTGGAAGGTGTTTTTCCTCCAGGTTGTCTCGTTTGTCAATTATTTTCTCTGCTTGACCTTGGGTGCGCAGGTTGCCTTATGTGGGAGTGGTCTTGATGGAGAGTGAAGAGAACTTAACTGTTAATGTTATAGCCTTCATGTATTACATCAGGAGTTTTCACTCACATCTTAGCACCGCCTGCTCATCACATCAAATTTGGGAATTTTAAATAGAATTAAAATACGAGACACCACATGATTTTATCACTCATAGTAGCGTCTAATAACAGCTTTGCTGTTCAAATTCTCAATCATATACACAAAAACCTCCCCAATAAAATATTTTAGGTCAAAAATAGCAACCAATTTTATCCCACTTTTTAAATTTAACATTCTCATTTCATAAAAATGACTTAAGGATATATTTAATAAGTATAAAATATCTGTATATTTAGTTAAGGTCTTCTAAATTTGAACTTTTGGATTGATTTTTTAAAAGATTAAATATTAACTTTAAATTTGGGCCTTTTAAGAACACTTTGTGTAAAAGTGTTAATTGTTCATCTCCATTTTTATTTTAAAGATTTGTTTGAGACCGAGCAATTGAGAAGGACAAAGATCTTCCATCTGCTGGGTCTCTGTGGTGACCACAACAGCTAGAGCTGGGCCAGAATGAATCCAGCAGCCAGGAGTTCAACTCTGGCATCCCAAGCAGGTGGCAGAGGTTCAGGTGCGTGGACCATCTTTCACTGCATCTCAAGCAGGTGGCAGAGGTTCAGGTGCGTGGACCACCTTCCACTGCATCCCAAGCAGGTGGCAGAGGTTCAGGTGCGTGGACCACCTTCCACTGCATCCCAAGCAGGTGGCAGAGGTTCAGGTGTGTGGACCACCTTCCACTGCATCCCAGTCACATTAACAGAGATGCTGGCATTGCAAGCTGTGGCTCAGCCTGATATGCTGGCCCTTTTAGTTTAGGTTTCTAAATGAACACATATACTTTTGAAGGGAGTCTCAGGCAACTTATTGACACCCGTGTTTGATCATTCATAGAAATGATCCATAGATCTCTCATACACACACAGAGTCTGTTGGCATACTGATGTCCAGGATTCAAAACGCCTTAGATTTTTTTTTTTTTTTGGCAGTTCCTGGAAGTTTGTCAGGACTTCATGAAAATGGTAAGTCTCTCCTAACTCCCCATGGAGCGGTTGACCAGTTGGTGGAACGGGCCACTCGGCCTGCTTTCTAACATGCCACCACAAGGCGGCGCCCAAACCATTTTATTTGAGTTTTTAACCTAATTCCCATGGAGCGGTTGACCAGTTGGTGGAACAGGCCACTCGGCCTGCTTTCTAACATGTTACCATAAGGCGGCGCCCAAACCATTTTATTTGAGTTTTTAACCTAATTCCCATGGAGCGGTTGACCAGTTGGTGGAACGGGCCACTCGGCCTGCTTTCTAACATGCTACCACAAGGCGGCGCCCAAACTATTTTATTTTATTTAAGTTTTTACCTAACTCCCCATGGAGCGGTTGACCAGTTGGTAGAACAGGCCACTCGGCCTGCTTTCTAACATGCCACCACAAGGTGGCGCCCAAACCATTTTATTTGAGTTTTTAACCTAATTCCCATGGAGCGGTTGACCAGTTGGTGGAACAGGCCACTCGGCCTGCTTTCTAACATGTCACCACAAGGTGGCGCCCAAACCATTTTATTTGAGTTTTTAACCTAATTCCCATGGAGCGGTTGACCAGTTGGTGGAACAGGCCACTCGGCCTGCTTTCTAACATGCCACCACAAGGCGGCGCCCAAACCATTTTATTTGAGTTTTTAACCTAATTCCCATGGAGCGGTTGACCAGTTGGTGGAACGGGCCACTCGGCCTGCTTTCTAACATGCTACCACAAGGCGGCGCCCAAACCATTTTATTTTATTTAAGTTTTTACCTAACTCCCCATGGAGCGGTTGACCAGTTGGTAGAATGGGCCACTCGGCCTGCTTTCTAACGTGCCACCACAAGGTGGCGCCCAAACCATTTTGTTTAAGTTTTTTTTTTTTTTTTAATTTTATTAATTGTATTGCATTATGTGACACAGTGTTATGGGCACTGGGATTCCCCCCTCCCCTCCCCGAACCCTCTCCCCATGGTGGATTTCTCCACCTTGTTGTATTACCACAGTTCAAATTCAGTTGAAGGTCTTTCATTGGAAATATTTACCAAGCATAAAGTCCAGTGTCTTATTATCCTAGTGGGTTCAATGATTTCTTGGTGAGACCATCTCTGGTCTGAAGGTAAGTCCAGCTAAGCATCATCCTAAACAATTAAAGGCCCCGACATGCCGTCAACAGCCATTTACAACCTCATGGCATCAATTGACATGACATTGATTAATAGTATGTTGATGGGAAGATGCGGTTTCTTAACTACATCCTGTGACTTCTTCATAGACATTTCAATTTTGGTTTGTATTCAGCCTGATTCCATACAGTTATCAGTTTAGGTACAATACATTTTTTTTTTTTAATTTAGGATGGGTGTGCAGAGAAATCCCCAATACCCCAGTGAGGCGTTACTAATCTTTGTGTCCCACCTAGTGAGGCCTGTTTGGGTCCACGCTGGGCGTTTCCTGTCTGATTCTAAGCTTTCCATGTTGTTGTCTGTCCATTCTAGATTTTTTGTTTGTATGTATATTTGTTTGTTTTGAGAGGTTACTGGAGCGATCCTAATGGTCACCGTGAGGAACGGTGGGGACCCAGAACCAGAGCCAGGCCAGAAACCAGCGCCATCGGAACGACGGCCAGGAGCCCTGAGCGATCTGCAGAAACAGAAGAATAATAAACTTCCTCTGGGAATAAGGAGGCGAACTCTCTGTTTAAATTTTTAACCTGACTGCCCATGGAACGGTTGACCAGTTGGTGGAACGGGCCACTCGGCCTGCTTTCTAACATGCCACCACAAGGCGATGCCCAAACCATTTTGTTTTAAGTTTTTACATTGAATTGACACTAACGTGACTTTTTTCTACTACCTTCCTTTTTCGTTTATTTATTTTTACTTTTAAATTTTTACTTATTTATTTTTTATTTTGAATTTTTAAAAAATTTGCACCTAACATCCACATCTGCTGTTAGCTTCAGCTAAGATAATCCTGCCAATATCCCTGAGATGTCAGGCTTCCTAGGAATGAGGACACGGCCTCCCCAGTGAGCTGAGGCTCCACAGCAGGACGGTGACGACAACGTGGCCCCGGGCACCACGCTCCTTACGGGCTCTGGCATTGGGGCGGGACAGTGTGACCTAAAGGAAAATGGCCAGTCTAAGGTAAAATCATTCCTTATTCCTTTCTGAGTCATATTATTCAGGAATTGTTTGATAAATATTTATGGACAGGTCCGGGGCCCACCCGCCGCCTTCATGGGGCGGTGAATGGGATTTGGGAGGGGCGCGACCTTGGGCCTGGGTTATTTAAACCTCCAGCAGCCTCCTGGCAGCTGGTGGGTCTCAGGACGGGGCGTCTCATGCCTGGATCCCGGACGGCCGCCATGGGCACATGGTGAGCCGTCCTCCCCGGGCGGCCAGTGCGCCATTGGTGCCAGGCTCCGCCTGCTGGCCGCCCGGCTGGGGAGCTCTGGGGATTTGGTTCTTTGAGTTGCTGCTTAATTAGCTCCAGGTTGAACCCATTGTGCTTCTTGGACCTGAAACAGGCAGTAACTCTTCCTTAGCAAAACTTGTAATCACTAATAATGCTGAGCACCAAATACCAGTCATGCAGAAGCTATGGCTTGGGGCTTGCCCTGCACAAGTAGCTCCAACAGTTGGCCAATGTGTCAACTGGTAATGGAACAGAGTAGATTAGGCACGACTGAGCAAACCTTAGCCCACAAGTAAAACTAGAAACCAGGAGGGAGCAGAGGTCATGCCGAGCTAGGCTCTTGTACCTGCTGGTCTGTGGGAGCCTGGGACGCTAAGCCACAGTGTCTAAGGCAGAGTTCGAGACAGGGGAGGGGCTGTGCCAAGCTGAGTCAGAGCATCCATTGGCAGGCATGTGATCTATGCCTGGGAACGGACCCGATTGGGGAGCAAAGGGGACAACCCTAGCTGGGCTGAGGTTCCCACCAAGAGGCGCGTGGCCTGGAAGGGGGCTGCGTTCTGATCTGGAAACAGTTGTAGTCTCCCTTGGCACAAGTGTGGACTGGGATTGGATGCACCGAACAGGGCCGGACCCCGACTCCCCCTGGTGTTCTGGAGGACCAGGGCAGATGTGGGATGGACTAGGCAGGGTCTCAAACCCCTACTGAGCCATGTGTGAGCCATACGTGGGTATGGACAAACCATGGCTGGGCTGGAACATCCAACAGCAAGAACCAGATTGGGTTGAAGGCCAGTCAGGAAAAGCCACAGTTCCTGCTATGACAGGAGGTGGACTGAGTAGGGTTGGCTCATGGACCCACTGGTAAGCGTGAAACCTGGCATTGGGAGAGGTTCTGATGGAGGAGCCTGGGCAACTCCTCTGGCAGGACACAGACCCAGCAGGTAAACGCAAGAAACATGATAGGAAACAGCCCAGAAAAGGCCATGGAAACCTACCCACTGGCATACAGTTGGCAGACGTGGGGGCAAGACCAGGCTGAATCTGTCCACATCATCCACTGGCAAATCCAGGCACCAGTGTGGGTCGACCCAGGGTCGGTCGCAACAAAGACTAGTGCACATTATGGAATGCCGAGGTGAGGTTGCCTGTACCAGAAGGGACCGCAGCGCCCAACCAGCCTGAGAACAAGAAAGGAAGTGGGCAGAGCTGGCAGGGGAATAAGGGAGGGTTCCTTTGCTGGACAGCTACTTCTGCAGGAGAGCATGGGCTGGGATGGGGGCAGACCAGACTAGGCAGAGCTACCACACCTGTGCGCCTCATGTGGACTAGATCAGGGAAAAGCCAGGCTGGGCGGATTATTCCTACTGGTGCAAACAAAATTAAAGTGGGCGAGGTTTGTTTGGGCAGCATCAACTGGAATCTGGGAGTGGGAGAGGCCTGGGAGGGAAATAGTGGGCTCATCCCTCTTGGGTTACCACTTCCACGGGAGGACATAAAACTAAGACAGCGGCTGGGGTGGAATGGGATGTGGGACAGACTGGATTACTGCTACACTTACTGGCAAACCAGGGTAGGGGGTGGGCCTGGTTGGGGTTATTGTGGGTCGCTCCAACCTAGGCTACAGCTCCCGCTGGTTTATGTGAGGGCCAAGTATGTGCTGGGCAGAACCAGACTGGACTGCAACACCCATTGGTTCCAGTGGAAGTCGGGAGTGAAAACAGAACCAACCCAGGAATTGCAACCACCAGCTGATTGGAGCGATGGACGGTGCCAGGCCCTGTACTTGTTAGCACATACAAGAAGTTTCTTTGGAGATCTTCCTAATTTAAATGCTGGACTCAGAACCCTAACGAAGAAAAGAGAGAAGACAGAACAGGTCAACCAACCATCTAAGCTATGATGGACTATGTCAATCAGTGGATTTTTCAAAGACCTCATAGTGCTTGGAGCGGCAAGATTGACAGCGATTCATAACTGTTGCAATATCAAAACCACTTGAGCAAGAACCTCAGAGCATGCCCTACACCCGGGACTTGGGGAGGGTGGGAAATTGGGTGGGCCTTCTCCCTTAATACCCCCCTTTTAAACATGAAGGTAACAATATGGAAAACATATTAGTATTATCCACTTTCCTGTAGCCCTTGAACCTTCTTACCCTAATTAACTATGTAAAGAATGTCAAAATAAAATTTATTAATAAAAAAAAATATTTATGGAGAACTTACGGGCTAGCTATTACTCTGGTTGCCAGGAAACTTCTGTGAATAAAACAGATCAGGGTAGGTTTTTTTTTTTTTTAAGATTTAATTTTCTTGCAAAGTCAGACATACAGAGAGGAGAAGAGACAGAGAGGAAGATCCTCCATCTGATGATTCACTCCCCAAGTGACCGCAATGGCCAGAGCTGTGCCAATCCAAACCCAGGAGCCAGGAGTCTCCCCTGGGTCCCCCAAGCGGATGCAGAGTCCCAAGGCCCTGGACCTTCCTCGACCGCCTCCCCAGCCACAAGCAGGGAGCTGGATGGGAAGTGGGGCCTCTGGGACAAGAACCAGTGCTCATATGGGATCCTGGTGCTTCCAATGTGTGGACTTTAGCCACTAGGCTACCGCACTGGGCCCAGACCAGGGTACTTTTATTTTCTTTCTAATCATGCAATATCAGACAGAAAGCTGTAAAATAAGACTACATGAGTTACAAACATGGCCGGGTTGGAGCCAGGAGCGTTTTCTCGTGTCACGAGGAGTGTCCAGGACTCAAGCACTTGCCGTCCTCCTTTGCTTTTCCTGGCCCTTAGCAGGGAGCTGGCTCAGAAGTGGAGCATAAGGGACACTGCTGGTGCCCAAAGGGGGTACCACTGTGCCAACGCCGGCCCCAACATCACCACTTCATATGGTGCCCAAAGGGGGTACCACTGTGCCAACGCCGGCCCCAACATCGCCACTTCATATTAGAAACATACTAGGGAGTATGTCTCTACCAAATAAATGTCAAACAAAAACCATTGAAAATATAAATATGAGTATTCAATATTTAACATTAACATTGCTAAACTTTAAGCAAGAGTGTTTGAAAACAGAAAATATGAATAGTGCTGATCTTTGTCATTCTGCGCTGCTGTTTGCTCACGTACAGTGAGTGCAGGTAAAGTCACCTTCAGCGTGGGCATGAGGCGAGTTGTTTCATGCAAGCATATTTAAAACAAATGGCTTTTTAGAAAACATTTTTGTTTTTCCTATTATTTTGCTAATTCAGGTTTTAGTTTATGATTTTTAAGGGAGTATCTGTATAATATTGATATTTTATAAGACTTGTGTTTACACAATGAAAATCAAACAATTAAATACATCCTTACAATATCTTCACTTGCTTCTTATTGTATGTTCTTTCTTGAGATGTTTACAAAGAATGGTAAACCAGCATAAATATTCAGAACCGGAACAGGCCAGAAAGTACCGGCGGGCAGCGTTGGGCAACGCGCCCTTAGAACTGCCGGCCGCACTGCCGAGGTCCTGACTCGAAGCTGTTCACTTGAGAACTTGTGTTGCTTTTCAAATGTGTTGTTATGGCACCACCACTCATAGAAATTTTTAAAAGTAACGTACAGATATGTTGTGTTGATAAACGTATTGATATTTATTTCAATTAAAGAATAGCTAATAGAAATGAGTGCCGCGAGCTCCTGTTTGGGACATTGCGGCAGCCCCAGCGAGGCTGAAGGCTGAGGTGCTGCCTGCCCACCTCTCTGCTCCGGGAAGGGCTCTGGAAATGTCTTTAGGTATGGGGTTCACTCTACCTAGTTAGTGAGGGTTCAGCTGTTCGTTGTTAGTCTTCACTTTCCATAGGGGAAATACTTAGGTTTTCCCTTTTCCTTGATATCTCAACTTATTTTTCTTGAGACCCTGATAAGTGCATATTTTCTCAAAATTTCCATGTTGAAATGCTAATATGGAGGAGTCCGCATGGGGGCCTAGTGGGCCGGACATGTCCTGGGTGCCCGTTGGCCAGACAGGTGCTTCCCATCCAGCCCGCTGCTAATGAGCTCTGCAGAGGGGCTGACGAGGCCCAGGTGAGGCAGCCACGGGAACTCAAATGCAGCTCTGGAGCCTGGCTTTTGCATAGTGCAGCCCTGCTGCGGCCGCTCCTGGGGGAAGCCAGCGGGTGGAAGGGTTTCTCTCTCTCTCTCTCTCTCTCTCTCCCTCCCTCCCTCTCCTCTCTCTCTCTCTCTCTCTCTCTCCTCTCTCTCTCCTTTTCTCCTTCTCCCCACTGCCTCTCCTTGCCCCTCTTCTCCCCTCTCCTCTTTCCCCTGCTCTCCTCTTTCTTACCTTCTCTCTTTCTTCCTTCCCCTCCCCTCTGTTCTCTCTTCCTATCTGTCGAACTCTTTTAAATAAGGAAATGATTTTTAAGAAGATGCCAGTGTAGAGTACCTAGATGCTGCTCTCGCATTTTCAGCTAGAACTTTCTTGCGTGTTTCTTTGTAAAGCTACTCTGTTGACTCTGTTTTTGGGATTCCTCCCAACTCAGATAACTTCTGTTTTTGGGTTTCAGTATGACTCCGCGTATCTTTAAAAATATTTTCTGTTCTGCTATGAGTTTGGTGAGATAGTGAAAGGTCATGTCCTTTCTCCTATCTTGAGGAGAAATCCGGTCAAGAAATGAGTCCAGGCCTTTTCGACAGTGTTGGGGAGCCCGAGAGTCAAGGTTCCCGCCTGCCTCGGAGATGGATGCTGCGGTATCGAGCTGCCCCGGACGCCTGTGCTGGCAGGTAAGTGTTTTTATCAACAGGGTTTGGTTTTTTACTTGTTTTTCTTTGTACAAAAATGAATCATTGTGACCGCAATAACTGCTTTAATATATGAATCTGCTTTTGGATGAAACACTGGTTGCGATCAGAGGGAAGGTTTTTGTCATGAGCGACACCTGTCTCACGTACAGCAACTGCTTGCACCTGCTTTCAATTAACTTGCTTCATTGTTGCATAATTTTAAGCATACTGAGGGGTTGGCAAGTAAGAGGTGCAGAGTTCGGGAGAAGGAAAGCTGTTTGCACACGCTCCTTCCCATGTGCGGTGGCAGTTAGGCACAGAGAAGCGAGGAATGAGTGAATTCCTTCGGGGGGAGGACGGCACACAGGAGCGGTGACTTTAGGACCGTCGTGGTGGAGTTCAGACACTTGGCCGGTGAGAACTGTGAGCCGTCCATGACAGATGCTGCCTGCGATTCAGTTTAACTTTACAGACAATTCTTGTACAGTGAAAAGCAAACAATTAAGAGTAACTTTATATATGTTTAAAAGGGTTGAAATGATGAGGCACAATTTCATCAAGGTAAAGATAGTGTCCTGTGGAAATACTTAACAGGTGGATTCAAATCTAGTGAGGAATAACACATCCAAGATGTTTGGAGCGACAGGAGCTTGATTGTGGTGGAAATGTGCTGGCTTTTGGCTGTCCTTCATGGGACTATCGAGAGATTGGCTCCTGTTGATGGATTCAGCAGGAAATAATTTCTTCTTGATGGAAATAAAAGGGTTGTGTCTTTCTCAGCATTGCCCAGAGCAGCTGGGGGTGGCCTAGAGCACATGACCTAGACCCAACAAATCCGAAACTAAAGGTTCTTTAACTCACAAGTGAGTGACACACTGGGGCCATCCAGTGGGGAGGCATTGTGAAGGCGTGCCCTTGTGCACTGAACTGAGCTAAGCGCGATTTTTGCTCTGGTTTCGTTGGCAGCTTGCTCGCTCGCTCTCTGTCTCTTCTCCTCTTGTTTTGTTTGTCTGTTTTTTGTTGTTGGCCCAGAGATCTTGCATCCCCTGACTCCCTCCCCGAATGGCTGCAAAGGCCAGAGCTGGGCTGACCTGGAGCTGGGGGCCCCTCTGCACGTGCATCGTTCTCCCCTGCCTTCCAGGCCATCAGCTGGAAGGGTAGCAGGGACTCAAACATGTGCCCAGATGGGGTGCTGCTGCCTCAGGCAGAGGATGAGCCCACTGTGCTGCTGGAGCAGCTTTGGCAGAGCTCTTCAATTCTTCATATATTAGGCCTGATCCTAAGCTTATCTGATTTTCTTAAAGTAGGAGTTGGGAATTTTTGTCTGCAATTGAAAACTCTAGATTGTGTCCAATAAAATCCAGTGATAGAGAAAACAGTGAAGGGTTTTGTGGATTGGGTTCAAAACAGAGGGACAGAAAGCAGTGTGAAAGTCAACACTGGAGGCCAGCACTGTGGTGCAGTAGGTTAAGCTTCTACTTGTTTTTTTTTTAAGATTTATTTATTTTTATTGCAAAGTCAGATATACAAAGAGGAGGAAAGACAGAGAGGAAGATCTTCCATCCGATGATTCACTCCCCAAGTGAGCGAAACGGCCGATGCTATGCCAATCCGAAGCCAGGAGCCTCTTCCGGGTCTCCCACACGGGTGCAGGTTCCCAAAGCTTTGGGCCGTCCTCGACTGCTTTCCCAGGCCACAAGCAGGGAGCTGGATGGGAAGTGGAGCTGCCAGGATTAGAACCGGCGCCCATATGGGATCCCGGGCGTTCAAGGCAAGGACTTTAGCTGCTAGACCACGCTGCCGGGCCCTAAGCTTCTACTTGTGCTCGCATCCCATAAAAGTGCCGCTTAAAGTCCAGACCATTCCATTTCTGATTCAACTTCCTGCTAATGTGCCTAGGGAAGCAGTGGAAGATCGCTTACATCCTTGTAAGCTATCTTTGGAACATAGCTTCCAACCATCGCCTCTGTGCCCATGTGGGAGACCCCAGGAGAAGCTCCAGGCTCCTGGATTTGGATCCAGCCAAGTTTTGGCCATTGGAGCCACGCGGGAAGAGAGCCAGTGGATGACAAATCTTTTTCTTGGTCTCTCCTTCTCTGTTTAATCTGCCTTTTAAATAAAATAATTTGTTAAAAGTGAATGCCAACCGAAGTACCTCAGTGACCGAAAGCAGAGACAAAGTCCAAGGCGTCTGGTGGGGAAGCAGTATGTTCCTTTACCGACAGAAGGAGCCGCCCAGTATTCCACACTCTTGGGACTCGGTTCATGAGAAATCATCTAAGGTTTGGGGAACACCTAAGTTCCACCAAAATTGATTTAAAAATCTACTTGTTCACAATTATGCTGTCGTTCAAAGCAAACAGAGAATTCTAACTCAAGGGAGAGGTTAGTTACGGATGCTGTCTGGGGTAGAGTCGGTGTAAAGTGGAAAGATCTAAAGCCCCCAAATGTGTTAATTCGCCTAACCCAACGGTGAGCAGAGTTTATGCCTCGCTTAAATATATTTTTTAAAAGATTTATTTTATTATTTTTATTGGAAAGGCGGATATACAGAGAGGAGAGACAGAGAGGAAGATCTTCCGTCCAATGATTCACTCCCCAAGTGAGCGCAACGGTCGATGCTATGCCGATCCGAAGCCAGGAGCCTCTTCCGGGTCTCCCACGCGGGTGCAGGTTCCCAAAGCTTCGGGCTGTCCTCGACTGCTTTCCCAGGCCACAGGCAGGGAGCTGGATGGGAAGAGGGGCCGCCGGGATTAGAACCGGCGCCCATATGGGATCCTGGGCGTGCAAGGCGAGGACCTTACCACTGCGCCACCGCACAGGGCCCTCGCTTAAATATTCTCCGAGTATTCACTTCGGCCTGAAGTTGGGCAAATTCCTCTACCACAAAGTCTATTTCATGATTGAGACTTGCATATTTCAAGCAAATTTTTTTTAAAGTTTTATTTGTTTTAATTGTTATTAACATTGTATTATGTGATACAGTTTTATAGGCACTGGGACTCCCCCCACCCCTCCCACAACCCTCCCCCCTGGTGGATTCCTCCACCTTGCTGCATAACCACAGTTCAAGTTATTGATTAGAAGGGAGTAAGAAGCAGCGCATGGAGGCACTCTCACGCCGCCGTGACGTCTGGGCATTCTAGATCGAGCTGTTGTAGGGTGGGAACCATCTACACTTTGGAAAACGTATTGTCTGTTTCTGTGCTTATGTTTTTAGTTGCTACCTATTGCTGGGTTTCTAAAAATCATCCCGAGATGTGTGGTTTAAAGCGATGATCTGTTCAGCTGAAGATTCTGTGATTTTTCTGCGTGGTTCCGTCGGGCAGGGGCATTCAGCTGGGGGCTGGGCAGGCCCAGGATGGAAGCGTTGGCTGTGCAGCGGCTGGAACTGTTGGTGGCTAGTCGGGGAGGGGACTGGATGTGCTTCTGCCGTGTCTTCTTCCAAGGAGGCTGTCCTTCCTCCCAGCAAGGTGATCTCAGGGTTAAGAGAACAAAAGCCGTGTGGGCCTGGAATGTGTCAAAGCAGGTGACAAACCAAATCCAGAGGAAGTGAACCAGAGCAGTGCAGGAATGGCCAAAGGCTCGGAGGGGTGGGAACCGTCGCCGTGGTAAAATATTCAGTGTGTATATCTGGACTGAAGGCTTTTATACCATTTTGTTTCTCTAAGGGTGGAACTTTTCTTACAACACATGCACTCAGCAAGGCAATCCATTTTACAGTAATGCATTATATAAGCAAGTAGAAGTTTGATTATCTTTTAAGAACACGAGCAACCACATGTGCCATATGGAATCTCCTTTGAGAAGGCTTTCCATGCGGGACGAGCAGTAGGATTTGGTTAAGGTAATAGATGAGGTGCCCACTTCACATACTGTCTGGGTTGACATAGCTCACTGTGCTTTTTAGCCTCCTGTAGGCAATTGGCATTGAATCCTGGGCTCCTGGTCATGGCCTGGTACAACCTTAAATATTGCAGGCATTTGGGAGAATAAACAGATGGATGATCCCTCTCTTCCTCTCTCACCCTTTCTGCTTTTCAAATAAAATGAAAATGAATTAAAGAGTAAGGATAAAAATGAAAGAGCTGGATCTAATTTTATTACTTGTAAAATAGACTACATATCATTTCACAAGATTGTAAAGATAAATGGAAGAAAATATATAGTACTTAAATCTATCTTCGCATATGTTTATATTTTTAAAAGATTTTGTGTGGCTAGCATGATGGCTCAATTGGCTAATCTTGCACATGCAAGCACTCACATCTCGTATGGGTGCTAGTTGGTGCCTTGGCTGCTCTAATTCCCATCCAGCTCCCTGCTTATGGTGTGGTAAAGTGTACTCCTGGGAGATCTGAAACAGGCTTCTGGCTTTGGATTGGCCATCATTTGGAATGCGAACCAGTAGATGGAAGATCTTTATCTTTTTTCTGTAAATCTACCTTCCCAATAAAAATAAATCTTCAAAAGACACGACTTTAGGCATTTTATTTGAAAGAGTTACATAGGAGGAGAGATACACAGAGAGCTTTCATCTGCTAATCCACTCTCCAAAAGGCCTCAATATTGAGGTCTGGGCCACCTGAAGACAGGTACTTCATTCAGAGCTCCTGTGTGAGTGCAGAGGCCCAGGGACTTTGAGCCATCCCAGGCACATTAGCAGTGAGCTGGATCAGAAGTGTGGCTGCGGGGACTTGAACCGTCCCCGTATAGGATGTTACTGCCACAGGCAACACCTTCACCTGCTTTGGGGCAGCACAATCCCCACATTTCTTGTGCTGTGATGATGATGTCATTGAGAATACTAACTATTGTGGTCGTGTTAAACTTTGTGCTGCAAAAATAGACTGTCACATCTTCTTGTAATGTGTGGAAACGGGAATGATTTAGCGTGTTGATTTTTGTGTCCTGAAGCTTTGCCAGCGTCATTTATTCGGTCAGTCTATGTGGGTGGAATGTTCAGGATATTCCATACATCAGATCAAGTCGTGTGTGTCATTCCTGTTGGCACGCTTTCAGCTTTATATTTCTTGCTAATGCTTTGGCTAGAACTTCTAAAACTAAACTCAACAGAAACTGTGAAATCGGGCGTCTCTGCCTTTGTCCGGATATTAGAATTGCTTTGGTCCATCACCAGATGTGTAATGTTATCTGCGGGTTTTCAGGCATGCTTTTTATCGTAAGGTGGTTTCCTCTGAACCATTAAAGAGAATGGAATGTTAGTGGCTTTTGTCTTAATCAGTTTAAAACACATTCAGTTTTTGTTCTTCATTCTGTTAATGTGATATATTGGTTGACTTGCATAGGTTGAACCATCCTTACATTTCAGGAAAAATCTCATTTGGCGTGATGTGTAATAGGCTGATGACTTTGTAGGCTGGTGTTTTGTTGAATTTCTGTAATTTTCTTGTAGTCTTTGGGTATTGAACGTGCAGGAGTTGGCAAATGTTTCCTCTTCAATTT